>NC_052485.1:23062773-23341386 GCF_009730915.1 Dioscorea cayenensis subsp. rotundata | reverse complement strand
AAGTTATAATGTTTATCAAGTTATACGTGTAAAATATCAATTAAAAAAACAATAAGGTTTTTCTTTACATAGCCTTTGAAAATTTGCCTAATTTAAATTACCAAATCACACTCAACCCCCTACAATTTTTTAATTTTTTTTCTCTCACAAAAAATTCTTTCTCATTTACAATTACAACCAGATTATGTATGCAAAATATCCACACAAAAAAATGGAAGATTTTCCTTGCTATAGCCTTTGGAAAGCAAATTACAAAATTACACTCAACTCCCTACAAAATTTTTATTTTTCTTCTCTCAAGTAATTTTTTTTTGTAATTCATATTTTCTACAGTGTTATTTATGGAAAACACCTATTAGAAAATTTGGATTTTTCCCCAATTGTAGGCTCTGAAAATTTTCATAAACTCACTTCATAAATTGCACTCAGTCATTGTAAAATTTTTATCTTTATTCACAAAAAAAAAAAAGACTTTTGTAATTAATTTTTTTCCTGGGGTTACATATAAAAAGTGTCCATTCAAAATGTTGGAACTTTTCCTTATATAACCTTTGAAAATTTCCAAAATCTCAATAACACAATTACACTTAAGCCCCTACAATTTTTCTTTTTAATTTTTTTCTCTAACAAAAAATTCTTCTCATTTACAATTCTAAATAGGTTATATGTGCAAAATATTCACACAACAAAGTGGAGGATTTTCCTTGCTATAGCCTTAGGACATTTGCTTATTGAAAATTGCAAAATTACACTTAACTCTCAATAAAATTTTTATTTTTATTCTCTCGAACAAATTTTTTTTTTTTGTAATTCATACTTTTTACAAAGTTATATATGATAAATGACTATTACAAAATTTGGATTTTTTTACCAAAGTGTATGCTTTGATAGTTATAATAATCTCACTTCATAAATTACACTTAGTCCTTAAAATGTTATTAACTTTATATTAAAAAAAATACTTTCTAATTAATTTGTTTTGCGGGGTTATATATGAAAAGTGTCCATTGGAAATATTGGAATTTTCCCTTACTATACCCTTTGAAAATTTCCAAACTTCAATAACACAATTACACTTCACCCCCTACAAAATTTTTATTTTTTTATCTTACAAAAAATTATTTATAAGTTATAATTTTTAGAGAGTTATACCGCCAAAATATCAATTAAGAAAAATGGATGTTTATCCTTCCTTTATAGCCTTTGAAAATTTCCATAATATCAAATTCAAAATTACACTCCACTCCCTATGAAATTTTATTTTTATTCTCCTAGAAGAATTTTTGTAATTTATAATTTTTACAGTGTCATACATGGAAAACTTCCATTCCTCCGGCTTTTCTTTTCACCTTTGAAAACTATTCTAATCTCATTTCGTAAACTACATCTAACCTCCTATAAAATTTTTATTTGTATTCTCTTACAGAATTTTTTTTTTTAAATTCATAATTCTTGAGATATTATATACAAAATATCCATTCAGAAATTGTAGGGTTTTTTTTTTCTTACTATAGTCTTTGAAAGATTTTGAAATATCAATTATAAAATTACACTAAACACCTTATAAAAAAATTATTTTTATTTTAATTAAAAAAAATATGTTTTTAATTAGTATCTCTCACGAGTTTATATATGAAAAATGCACATCCAGAATTTTGAGTTTTTTAATATCAATTTCAAAATTACACTTAAACCCAAAAAAAATTTATAAGGTTATATATGAAATGTATCCATACAAAAAATAGTGTTTTCTCTTTATTATAGCCTTTAAAAATTAATCAAATCTTAATTACAAAATTACAATTAATTTTCTATAAAATTTTTATTTTTATTCCTTAATTTTTTTTAGTTTATAATTTTACAAAGTTATATATAAGAAATATCCATGTAAAAAATTTAGAGATTTTTTCTCTTATTATAACCTTAAAAAATTGACCAAATTTAATTTAAAAATTACACTTACCCAGCAACTACATCGCCAAATATTTTACATTTTGTAAACAGAGAACAAGAGTTTCTGGGACAAAGTAGCAAATCAATGACAGCAGCAACGAGCAAACGAGTCAATGAAACATATTTACAGGGTTCAATTACACCGCCAAATATTTTTCAATTTGTAAACAGAGAACAAGAGTATCTTAGTCATAGCAGCAAATCGATGATAGCAGCAATGAGCAAACCAGTCAATGAAACATATGTACAGGGGTCAATTACATTCCCAATGTAAACAGAAAAACAAAAGTTTCTAGGACGAAGTAGGAAACCAAAGCTAGGATTAAACGGATGGACCAAAACAATCCATTTGCTTATTTAAGACGCATATTTGGCTATCAGTTCCTAGGGTCTGTAGACAACTGCTAGAATTGAATTCCAAAATCTACTTCATTGTTCTTCTGGCCAGGGCTTTAGCAAACTCATGATATTACCAGCCCTCTTTCACAACCCGGTTGATCTCAAGGATATACTTCCCCTCTTTGTATTTCTGGCTTTCTTCATATGCTTTCTCCTGCAACATACAAGACAATAAATACACGTCTAGAAACATAGTAACAAAACTAAAACTTAAGTGCTATATGTAACCTATGTTGTCTTTATAATCAGACAAAGAGTTATCTGTAGCTTAAACTGATAGCTTAATTGGAAAAAGCTTCACAAGATGTTATTTTCAGGGGCAACCAAAATCTACATTAAACATGATCATCTATTGCATTGATTTAAGAATAGCAACACATGTATGCCATACCATCAACATGGGTGAATCAAATGTGGAGTTCTAAAGTTAAAAAAAGCATAATATCAAATGAAAAATGAGTTTGTAAAATATCTAAGTTAACTTACATATTTCCAACCTAAAACCTGATTGCAGGAGCAGCAGTAAATGTCATTAACTGTGTGCAATCCTGTTGATAACTGTCGTTCTTCAATGGGCCCCAGACAGACATTGACCCTGATATGCAAGTAATAAAAGAGGCAATTGTCTGAGCATTTCATTTATGAACCAAAACTTTATAGGCGGATGCACTCCAACAAAAAGTCATCTTGTTCTACAGTATTAGTTCATGGATCACAAAAGAGACGAAAAAGACCAGAACCACCGTGAAGGACAGGAACAACATGAAAATAAACAAGATGCTGTGAAAAAGAATTCTGATGGTACTCTGATAAAAAATTGCAGTCATTATTTTACAGGGACTATCATGATGCTCTACTTGGTATGCCACATTCTGGAAGGCAATTCTATCAACATAGACACAAGAACATAACTCATTGCCAACAGTGCATCATGGGGAGAATAAACTTGGCTCCATTATTTAGAACTACCAGTGATAACACGCAAAGACGACAGTTCATTACAAAAATACAGATCCTTTTATTAATAAATTATGCAAATAAATGAATGAATGAATGACACAGTAGCACAGTACATGCTATGCATGAGAAAATAACATTCATCATTCCCTGGTCATCAATTGCATTGCTGAAACTTTAAAGATGTCATAAATCAGATGCAGCAAAAGGAGGATTAAAACTATTTACATCATATTAGACATCAAGCATAATAAACTCTGTTCTAATGGAGCTAATTCCATCAACTATTTCAAGTTTTGCTCTCACGCAATCCAATAGATACTAAAAGCGCATAGAAATCCACTGCAGCAAAAGTCGGAATTATACTAGTCATCCATGATTCTTACTTAAATGCTAAAGCAAAAATAATGATATAAACACAACAAATGCCCTATGAATTCAATCAAGAAACTTGACCTGTGAATTCAAGGCATTCTTGACACCAACTCTATTAGGTATCTAAATTATAGAATTGGATCAAGAAACTTGTCCTATGAATTCCAGCAAATCAACTGCTACAATTAACAAGAACAACATGAACAAGAGATTAGAGATAAAGATAAAGATAAAGATAAAGAGGGGAGGGGGCGTTGCTCACACTGATCTGAAGAGGTAGGCGGGGCCATATCGGCCATGGAAATCCTTAGACATGATGGCGTCGCTGGAGGCGGAGTGGGCTTCGCAGCGGCGGCACTTGTAGATCTTCGGCCCTGGCAGCGACTCTAGAAACACAAGCCCCATCGGATCAATGATCGATGCTTCCCTCAATCACCAGATCCTCTCCTTCCTTTGTTTTTTTTTTCTCTTTATCTCCCTCTCTCTCTCTCTCTCTCTCTCTCTCTCTCTCTCTTTATCTCACGCTTATTTTTAGAGTCTTTCTTCTTCGTTTTTGTTCTTTCATTCGTGAGAAAGACGAAGACCACCCGGATCAAGTTACAATTGAAAAGGTCTTATAGATAGACGGTGGAGATTAACGAGGATATTCTTTCTATGTAGTTTTTTAGTTTATAAAGAAATTCGGAATAGTCGCCAAAATTGAATCTATAATAATAATAATAATAATAATAATAATAATAATAAGCTCATTGTATATTGGAGCAGTTACTTGCGCCGTACCCGCCTTATCTCCATCCATCCTCTATATATTGTTAACGCTTTTTTTTATCTCTTTCTTTTTTTTAATAATAAATAAATAAATAAATAAAATAATATATCCATTTGTATTTTTTTTTTATAAATAAAAAGTGGATAAACCATTGATATCCATTTCTTTATTGTTAAAAAAAAATTTTGAAATTATTTATTTGATAAACGAATATACCTCATCTAAAGCTTTCATATTGAATGAGAAATGTTTGCATCCTCCACTCCAGTGAAGAAACAAGAGCAAATTAGGAAACAACTCACAATGTAGTATACATCTACATAAAACACACCCATAACCAAAGGTATTATACAATTTTGAGAAACGGTATGCCACTCAGATGAAGATGTCAACCTGTAAAGAACCTTTTCCATGACTGCCATGGAAGAAAGCCACCTGCAAGTCAAGTAATCACAAGGGTGAACAGAATTCTCTGTGTGTGTGTGTGTGTGTGTGTGTGTCGTTTTTAATAATAAATATAACAATGCAGGGGAGGATTCTGGAACAAGTTGACGTCTGAAACATACCACATCCAGGACATTTGACATAGTAGTTCTCCCTCTGGACTAGCCCTGAGCCACCACAAAGTCCACATTTTCTCTGTGCCACCTATCACAGTGTGCCAACAATGCTCAAGGTATGTACAGGTGCTTAAACAGCTCATATGAAAGCAATAATGACAAATTAATGATATGAAATAGCACTAGCAATGCTTTTATACAGTTTTCTTATTACTTAAAACCAAGTTTTTCATAGACAAAAACTATTATTGAAAGTACAATATGGTGCCAAAAATAGTGCGGACTTCGACCATTATCTGCTCTTAATAAGGACTACAAAACAATATATTATGGTCAGCTAAGCAATAAATACATTGGGTTCATAAGTCCAGGGGTCCACGGACTTAATCAACACATTAGAGTCTACAAGAGAAAAGGATATAATGAGTTAAATGATAACATATTGGATTCCTGAAATCTGGTGCTTTTAAAAGTGATAAACAATAGCAGTTTATGAAAGAAGGCAATTAGGCTGAACAATTTTGATAAGATTATGTCATACTCTTCAACAGCTCCAGGAAGAGTCCTCCAAGATTTTTGATCTTTGTAAGAAAGTCATGTCAGTGATCTGCTAGAGTAAGTGAAAAGAGGCAAATGACGTTCTTATGAAGAGGAAAGAAAGCTAGAAATAGGTTCTCAATAGTTGTTGGATCAAACAAAGAATTTTGGAAGCAGATGATGCATTCAACTTTCTTCATTAAAAAATAAAGCAAAGGTTACAAATTCCAGCCAATGACAGAAGATTTTCTGTCTAAAATATAAAGCCAATGATAGGCCAAATACAAAATGATAAATTCATTTTCATGAAAATGAATAGCCTCCTGACTAGACTCAATGGGAATTGGAATTGGTCATATATATATATATATATATATATGTATGCATATATGTGGGCGCTAGCAAAATTAAATATTTACATAACTATTCATGAATAATGTTGTCATATAATCAGACCAGTCACCGTAATTTCTCATTCCACTACACTCACAAAGATGAACAAGGAGTTTAATAAAAAGCTTTAAATTGCAAGCAATTTACCATATTTGCTAAGAAAATCACTATTTCATTGTGCCATTGCAATTGTTTACCAAATGCTTGTAAAACAGAATTTCAATATGAAGCTATGCAAACGAGCATGAACATAAGATACAACAATGAAAAGCTCAGAGTTCACAGTATATGAGTGTTTTAGGCCATGCTCAGAAGGGAAGAAAAGTTCTAGTGTTCTGCAGAATTTTTCTTTCCCTTCACCGTATTCATAGGCTGTGAAAATGTGGCAAAATCTTTGAGCTTTCAGCAGTTCTCTGCTCCACTTTTTCTTTCTTTACCACTATTAACGCATTAATGCATTGTGGAAAATAGATAAAAAGGACTTCCCAGTTTGTTTCTCATGTTTTATTTTTTCCCTATATACTCATCCCCTGCAGTTTCCTTATCGATCAACGATTCAACAATATAGATTTTACATTTCGCTTTGCTTATTAAATGTCATCTAACTTTCCCTCAAATCAAATGCAGGCTAAATGCATCAATCTATAAAAAAAAATATAAAAAATATAAAAAAATTAAACAGAAAAACTATAGAGAAGCAACAATTGTTGATTAAAATCCCAGAAAAACAAAACTCAGAAATCAAATAAGAAGGTGAAATTTTTAAAGGTAAGTAACTACTCACAATCCGCTTGCTGAACTCGATCGCTGCAACCACGAAAGGCATTACCCCAGCTGAAGAATTTGAAAACTGAGGAGTAAGGAACGAAGAACAACCAAAACTCAATTGAAAAGGCAGAGAAAGGAGTGGAGTGCCTAAAGAGCCGATGGCTATCTGCCAGGTGATCTCCGGTGGAGCTACGAGATCGGCACCTCCATCAACAACACGGATTCTAGTTGTTGGTCGAACACGGGCACACCCATCACTGAGCCTGCTCCCCCTCCATCCCCTCCTATAGCAATCGGGGAATTCAGAGGAACAAGGGTTTGCCCTGATCTGCCATTTGGGAGAACGAGCCGACAGCGGCGAAGGCGAAGGCGAACAAGCTCCCATGCTTCTCTTATGTGCGGTTTTTGGCGCTCAACCGCAGCCTGAGGATAAAAATCGGCAAAAAATTGCCGCAAGGGAGGATAAATATATATATTTTTTAAATAATTAAACATTATTATTTTCATATCTACAGAAAATTTTAAATTTTGTTTCAGAAAAATATTATTGTTTTTTTAAAAAAAAATTATGAAAATAAAAATAGAAAAAAAAAAATTTTAATTAAAATTAACGAATTTTATTAATTAAAAACACTGGTTTTATATTTCTCATTTAAAATGCACAAGTTTTTTATTACTTCAATTTGACGGTGAGGATTTACTCAGATGGTTCCTCGGCTCTAATAAATCCCTTTCATCCTTGTTCTTCCAGTCCCGCGTATTTGAAATAATCTTCTTCTTCTTTTTCGTCTGGTTAGTGCTTGGAGCTCTAAAACCCTAGAAACCTTTTGAGTTCCAAATCCTTCAAAAACGTAGTTATGTTCTCTCCGGCGGTGAAGAGATCCCATCTCGTCTCACAAAAGGATCGGAATCCTGGCCGGAGCTCCCCCGGCTCCCCATCGACGCCGGTAGTTCAGAATGAGAGAATCGTCTCGAGCTCCGCTATCCCTAGTCGGCCAGCAACTGGCACTCCGGCTCCATGGACCTCTCGCTTGTCGGTTCTCGCGAGGTAACATGGCTTAGGATCTGTTCTGGAACTTGTATCAGCTCTGTAATGCTCACTGATATTTTGCTTCTTCTCTATATTTCGCAACTCTGAGCTCAAATCGTTTTTATGAACATGTTTTTCATAGCATTGGTTCTGATTTTTTATATTTATTTGCATCCCTCTCCAATTTTCAAATTCTTGTATGCTAAGGAATCGATGTTAATGATACTGTAGTGTTTTCTTTTTCTTCTACTGTAAATGCTTCCCGGCTTTAGAGGAGATTGTGAGAAGTTCATGCTTCGAAATAATCATGCTTCTTTAGTAAAACCTAAAGAGATAATAATGTAAAGGAATTGCAAATGATGGAATATTTATTTTACTTTATTTATTTTGCTTTTACCTTGTCTTTTGGTAAAACAAAGTCATGATTTACTTTTAGATATGCCTGGATCTTTAATATGTTTGTATGGCAAGTGAAGTGCTCTGCATTTTCAATGTATGGTTCTATATTGTAGCAGCAGGCCTGCTCCTGAACCTTTTAGGCTTTCATTTGTATATAACATCTTTGCGGGCTAATTTATTCATAATTTGAGTTACTTTAATAGGATTCCATCAGGGAATAAAACTCAGAAAAGCGCTGATACTGATCCAATCCAACCTGTGTTTGTCGGGGAGTTTCCCCAAGTTGTTCGGAATGCAGTAGCTGGTCTTCCACAGAGGAGTGTTGCAGGTAATCGGAACATGTATTGATCTGGGCTTTCAGAATTGGTTCCTGATGTTTTTTTTCTGTACCTAGTAACACGAATTCTTTGGCAGGTAAAACACTTCTTTCTGGTGGCATGGATAAGAGGACCTCCCTTTCCTGGGTAATTTGTGGGAATCAACTGTTTTTCTGGAGCTACTTGTCAGCTGCAGTGTCAAAAAAGTGTATCGTTCTTGAGATTCCCTCTTCTGTGCTGGGAAATGCGGATGCTAGCTCAAAGAATAGCCATTGGATGGTTTGTGTTGTTCCTTGGGGCATTGCACAACCAAAGAGCAATAAGGTTTTAGAGCAGTGCAACTCTGCTGGTGTTGTCATGTGTAACCAGAAGACTCGAGCTGTCATATACTGGCCTGATATCTACTCAGAAAATGGCAGAACACCAACTACTAGTTTTGCAACCATGCTTGAATCAAAATCCAGTGATTCACATGATGATCTCATTGGAATTGAATACTCTGTTGAATATGAACGGTTTACCTCATTAATTGTCTCTGAAGTATCAGGTGCTTCTTATGAATGCATTGGAATAGCTTGTCAGTCTAATGGTGACTTGTGGTGTTTTCGTTTTACTCCAACTTCTATTTGTTGTGAAAAAGTTTGTAGAAATATGGTTGATGGTTGCAGTAATCAATCTCAAATGAGCAAAGTGTATGCTAGGTCACTCCTTTGGCGTTTTGAGAGTGGTTCTTTGAAGGGATCTACTAGGGAGTTCTTTTTGCTGACTGATCGTGAGATTCAATGCTGGACGGTTACGCTTACATCGGATATAAATATTAACAGACTCTGGACTCATGAAATTGTGAACAATGATGGTGATTTAGGTATTAAGAAAGACCTAGCAGGACAAAAGCACATCTGGCTATTGGATATGCAGGTGGATGACCGAGGGAAAGAATTTACGATTTTGGTGGCTACACTTTGTAAGGATCGAGTAAGCAGCTCAAACTACACTCAGTATTCTCTTTTGACAATGCAATACAAACCAGGACTGGGTTCATCTGTGGAAAATGATGAGTTAGTCGGTGATAGAGTTCTAGAGAAAAAAGCTCCATTACAAATAGTAATTCCTAAAGCAAGAGTTGAAGATGATGACTTCTTGCTATTTATGAGGCTACGTGTTGGGGGAAAGCCATCTGGTTCTGCCATTATACTTTCTGGGGATGGAACTGCAACTGTGGCCAATTACTGGCGTGGTTCGACACGACTTTATCAATTTGACTTGCCATGGGATGCAGGTAAAGTGTTAGATGCCTCCATTTTCCCTTCCACGGAAGATACTGAGGAAGGGTCCTGGGTTGTGCTGACTGAAAAGGCAGGAGTGTGGGCAATACCTGAGAAGGCTGTTTTGCTTGGTGGGGTTGAACCACCTGAGCGAAGCTTGTCTCGTAAGGGAAGCTCAAATGAAGGGGTTTCTGAAGAGGAGAAAAGAAGCCAAGCATTTGGAGGCAATTTGGTTCCTAGAAGGGCTAGTTCTGAGGCATGGGGTGCTGGTGATAGACAACGGTCAGCATTAACGGGCATTGCCCAGCGAACTGCTCAAGATGAAGAGGCAGAAGCCCTACTAGGTCAGCTGTTTCACAAATTTCTTTTGTCTGGTGAAGTTGAAGGTTCATTTGAAAAACTTGAAAGGAAGGGGGCATTTGAAAAGGAAGGTGAAACTAATGTGTTTGCTCGCATGAGCAAGTCCATTGTTGACACACTGGCCAAGCACTGGACAACAACAAGAGGGGCAGAATTTGTGGCTTCAGCTGTCATCTCATCCTTACTTTTGGACAAGCAGCAGAAGCATCAAAAGTATCTTCAGTTTCTTGCTTTGTCCAAGTGCCACGAGGAACTCTCTTCAAAACAAAGTGAGGATAATATTCTCCCTTTCTATCTTCTAGTATTCATACATAATATACGTCCATTTTCATATCTACAAGGCCTTGATTGCATGTTGCACCCCCTACCCGGTATTGCTTACTGTTTAAATATTCGAATAAAACAATTATTGAATAAAAGCTAAAGAAATAATTAGCGTCTAGTGCAGTTACTCAGTGTGACCAAGTCTATATTTGAAGGGCATTTTCTGAAGAGTTCTCGCTTAACTATTCTGCTTTAAGGTGTTTATATCTACACTTTAATTATATTGTGTGTGTTTAAGCTATTTCATTTGGAGGTGCCATGGTTTAATGATGCAATGGAAGAATTGTAATGTAAGAGTATAGTAGGAGGTGAGAATATCCCTATAGAGAGGAATGGTTTTTATTTGCATGCCTATACTTGATCCTAGTCTCTAAAGCAATGTTATTATTATTATTATTATTTTCAGAGTTGGCAAAATTCTTTTCCTTCACATGAAGATTTAATTTTTACTTTTGTCCATGAATGTATGGTGGAACCTATTTTAAATACGAAATATGATTTTGGCTCTCAGGAAATTGTTTGCTTACTGTCATGGAACATGGTGAAAAGCTGGCTGCTGTCATCCAGCTCAGGGAATTACAAAATTTGCTTAGCCAAGACCGATCAAATGAGTCTGGCTCACCAGCATTGCATGCACGAAATCAAGCAGTTGGATCTCTTTGGAACCTTATTCAATTAGTTGGTGAGAAGGCTCGCAGAAATACCGTTCTTCTAATGGATCGAGAAAATGCTGAAGTATTTTATAGTAAAGTATCAGATGTGGAAGAACTCTTCTCTTGCTTATCACATCACCTTCAGTATGTAGTTGGCAGTGATCAATCTTTTCTAGTTCAGATTCAGCGAGCTTATGAAGTATCAAATGCCATCACAACTTTGATTCAGGCTGCCATGCATTACAGAGATGAGCATCAGACCTGGTACCCTTCTCCTGAGGGTCTAACCCCTTGGAATTGTCATCCAGTGGTACGATCAGGCCTGTGGAGCTTAGCTTCATATATAATGCAACTTTTAAAAGAAGCAGCTGTCATTGATATGTCATCCAAATTAGGGTTATGTTCTCAGTTACAAGGGCTAGCAGATATTTTATTGGATTCCTATACTGGTGCAATCACAGCCAAAATTGAACGTGCTGAAGAACACAGAGGTTTAATTGAGGAATACTGTAGGAGAAGGGATGAAATTCTTGCTACCCTTTATGAACAAACCAAAAGAATTGTGGATGCAAGATATCAGGTCAACTTTTTTGTTGCTTTCTTGGTTTTTCATTTTTGCTTCACTTTTTGTCATTATAGGGCATTCTTTCTTTTAACCATTCTCATGCACCTGCTTCTTACCTATTGGATTTGCAATATCATTGGTTAATTACGATGAGCTTAACGGAGGTAATTAAATGAGTTGGCAATGTATCATGCCACATCTATGACTGTTATTTACTCATTGCATGCACCTAGAAATTGAAAACTAGCTAAACTCCTAAAAGTGAAGGACACAATTTCGTTTATGACACATATTTTGATGGTAAATTGTTGTTGCCTTTCAGGACACAAGTAAGGGTGTTGAAGATGCTGTGCTAAAAGAAGCTATATACAGGGAGGTTTCCTCACCTCTGCTGTCCATTGCTAAGCGTCATGAAGGCTACCAGACGCTATGGCTCATTTGCTATGATCTAAATGATACTGGGCTTCTTCGATCTCTTATGGTGAGAATATCTGCGCAATTACTTGAGAATTTCTTTTTCAGTGAAAGTTCTTTTACGAGTAAATGTCGAGTTTTATGCATGTGATGGCATTATTGACAGTAGTTCACATTTTTTATAAAATGTCTTATGAAGCCTTCTTTCCATTTGTGTTGGTCTTAGCCTTGATTTTCGTATTTGATGCATGATGCAGCATGATAGCATTGGGCCCAAAGGAGGATTCTGCAATTTCGTGTTTAAGCAGCTGATTCAAAGGTGCCAGCATGCTAAATTGTTGAGGCTTGGGGAAGAATTCCAGGAAGAACTCGCTAGTTTTCTGAAGGAACACAAAGATCTATTGTGGCTTCACGAAATATTCTTGAACCAGTTCTCCTCTGCTTCAGAAACTCTTCACATTGTTGCTCTTTCTCCAGATGATGGCTCTATGTTACTGAGTGGAGATGAATCGGGGCCTTCTGGCCCAGCACAGGGCAAAAGGGCTGTTTCTTTGGAAGACAGAAGGCGTCTACTTAATCTCTCAAAAATATCTGCAGTGGCAGGTTAGCAATGCTTAAATAGCTTTCCCATTTCTTGTTACTTGAATATAACAAATTATCACATCTGGTTTACCCTAAATGCCATATTCTACTGTCTTCTTGATTTTGTCACATCCAAAAGCTAGGGGTTTTTTCATGTTTCCTTGCCTCCTTCAGGATTTGCTTTATTGTCAAAAATAATCAATGATAAGATAAACCAATATTATTAAAAGTTGAATGCAGAGGGGAGGGACCAATGAACTGGCTAAATTCTGTTTTACAATTAACCCTCAATGACTAATGCCTTATCATTAATAGAAATTAAAACTCTATCCTGGATGTTAATTTTATGCTATATCAATGTCCTACCACCCTATATCAGCTGTGAAGTATGGCAGGCTTAATGAACTACACTGCAATGTTTGTTGTTAACTGCACATATAAAGCAATGTTGTTTAAGTTGCATAATGAGCGTTCCACTCTTAACTGAGGTATCTACAACAGGGATAGTGAATCAGTTACTTCAACTGCTAGTGAGATGCTCACCTTATTCAGTCATGAAATAGTTTGATTTGTGTTTGGCTTCAGTGTTAGCAGCTAATATACATTTTAATTACTGAATAGGAAAAGCTCCCGGGTTTGAGTTGTCATTGAAGCGTATAGATGCTGATTTGCAGATTCTAAAGCTGCAGGTGACGGTTTATACACCCTTAATTCAATTTCTTTTCATATTTGAGATTCCTCTGTGAATTTTACTTGAAATTCTATTCTAGTTGGCTCATGCTTAGATTCTAAAAAAACTGCAGGTGGTTTGTTTATTATTTTATTATTATTTTTAAAGTTTTGTCTGGGTAGCGGATAAGGAAAATCTACACAATTTGTTGAAAATATGAAAAATCTTTTAAGAACATGCTCATTTGCTGAAATAGCATTTTCCTTGAATTTTTAAAACGTTAAACTCTGTGAAAGGATAAGCTCACCTAGTGCATTATCATCATCATTGCTCACAAGAATGCCATCCTATTTACATAAAGTTATCTATATGCATTAGTTATTTGCAGATGTAATTCTCTTTGTAATGTGTGGCAGAAATAATTTGTGTTCTTGAGTATACATAAATAAATAAGGCATATGCCCTTGCTGTTTGTTGTTGTCATTGATTATGTGCTATATGAGATTTCTTGTTCTTAAACTGCATTAAGCGTGGTTAGATCTGATTTTGAATGATGTGTCATGTGTCATTTGCAATAATACCCTTGAATGTCTGCTCTACTCTAGCAAAATGCTATAATTGATTAAATTTGCTAAAACATGGTTTGTCATCATTTTATAAAATTTCTTCTGTGAGACAGGAAGAGATAATCAAGAACTTAAAAAACAGCGAAGAACACCAAGATGTAAACAGGCCACTTCCTGCCGGAGAACTTGTTGAGTTGTGCTTGAGAGGAAAAACAAAGGAGCTCGCTTTGCTAGCCTTTGGAGTTTTTGCATGGGCAAGCTCTTCCTTCCGGAGCTCCAACAGAGCCCTTCTTGAGGAATGCTGGAGAAATGCTGCTGACCAAGATGATTGGGTAGCTCTCTGCCAAGCATCAACATCAGAAGGCTGGAGTGATGAAGTAACCCTCGAGTATCTCAGAGAAACGATACTCTTCAAGGTTGCACACCTCTGTTACGGACCTGAAGCTGTGACCTACGATGTGGGTTTCGATGAAGTGTTGCCTCTTCAAAAGGACGATGTGGAATTTCCGACCTTGAAGGATCCCGTGTCTTCAGTGGAAGGAATTCTTATGCAGCACAAGGATTTCCCTGATGCTGGTAAACTAATGTTGACTGCTGTCATGATGGGTAAGGCGGGAACCATCGCCATAGCTGAGGAAGACACTGCTATGGATTCCTAATGACACAGGGTTTCTAGTTGTTGTTACATATCACTGATTCAAAATCCAACAGTGTGCATACATGCTTGTCATTTTGTGCTCCGTGAGTATCCCCCAGGTCTCCTTTTTAATTTTGAGATATAAAAATTAGCATGCGGATGTTTGGCCCGTTTTTATGTCATTTGAAAGGATTATTGTTGGGTGGAAATCCTCTGCGGAATCATACAAGAGACGCTGCAATATACAAGTGGTACACATCTTTTTTTCTTTTTTAATTTTTTTTTTTTTTTAAATTTTAAAACAAAGCGTTATAGACATTTACTCAAGCAGCAGCAGCCAGTTGTTGTGGAAATAGAAAATATATTAATAGCAAATTAATATTTTGAATGCATGAGCAACTAGACTTTTTAACGAATTTCTGGCTCCTGTCGTAATTGTAAATTTCACTCTCACCTCAAAGGAAACCATTGAAAATGCAATTTGCGTCTCTTTAGTGAATGACATATCTGCTAAAATTTAGAGCTACTTAGCGATGGCTTGTTGATTGAACTTTAAATATAATTCGATCAATTATGACGTTGAAATCAAGTGTTATTTAATTTAATTTAATTTTTTTTTTTTTTTGAATTGACTTAATTTTTTATGAATCTTTGGTACTCTTAAGAGCTATGAGAAATCAGTATTATTGAGAAATTTCTTGTTATTGAAATGGCTCCTAAGAATACGAGTCTAAGAATCCGCAGGGTAAGAGGTAGGTGACCAGCGCTTTTAAGAGATCTCTTTTATCTTTCACGGAATATAACTCTTTCATACCCGTAATAAAATAAGCTTCCCATTCATGTCTACAGATAGAAATTATAGATTGGTCAATGGAAGGGCGAGGTGGATGGAGATAATAGGACAAGGGATTTGTTGGGCAGGTCAGAGCGGAGGCATGGCTATACTTTGAACTTTGAAGCCAACAACAGTGTCTTAAAGCTATCAAACCGGCATGCTATCCTCCCCAGAATCCCCTCCACGAGCCCCAAGACAAAACAGGATAGAGAATGAGAGAATTAACAAGAGAGAAGGAAGCGTGCAAGACAGCCTCCAAGGCATCACTGGACCCAAGGATCATTCCCTACCCTTTCCTCCATATCAATACTGTGAGAAAAAAGAACCATATCATATTCCTGTATACCTTCACGTCTCTACTAGAGCCCCCCAAAAGAGTGTCAAACAAGAATATAATAAAAAAAGGAATGAAGCATAATAATGGGAACAAGTGCCGTGTGATCATAAGAAGCCAAGACAAAGCTGCGAGATTTTGGAATCGTCTCATTTTTGGTGGCCATGAAAGGTGATGTTCCAACCATCTAATTCCAAATCAAATCAAAGGCCAGCATCTCAAGGCTCGTGAGAACACAAGTAAAACACCAAGAAACAGAAAACATCTCCTTCAAGGCAACCTGCTAAAAGGCAATTGAGGCCAAAGCATGTTATTCTCTCCTGTCAGGCACTTACAAACACTAACGTCCAAGATGTTTTGGACGATGTCTCCAGCCCTTATTCCCCTCCAAAGTCTCTTTGCCCCATGCTCGCATCCACCAACCCAACTGCTTGTGCACCCACAACAGCCTTACTCCCTTGGACTTTCCACAATTCCTCTTGATTCCTACTCTCCTTTTACATCATCCGGAATCAATCAATTGGCACAACAACACATCAGTTAAAATGCAACAAGACATCACCTCTCTCTCTCTCTCTCTCTATATATATATATATATATATATATATTGCTAGATATATAATACCATATATATATATGCGTACTCATACGCAGTCACCCAGACATAAGCACTCCCACACAACACACGTAACAGACTCACATCTCCAACGGCCAAACCCAATTTGTCTCAAAGTTTCATCTTCATGAGGAGGCAAAGCAATGACCCCACAGTCCTGCACTCCTCCATTGCTCTCTTGCAAGAGAGATTCAGAAAACTGCAGAAAGTTAAGGAGATGAGGGAAGAGAGAGAGCTCCTGAGAGTATTCACTGATGCCGAAGCCGAAGCCACCATCCTCGACAACGCTCATTACGAGAGCAAAACATGGTTCATCCACCCTGAGCTCATACGTCCTACCAGATCTCTCCAACCATATCCTTCCACCACCCAGCTTAAGCGCCACAGTGACAGCATGGAGTTGCAGATATTTGATACCTCCCTTTCAATTGCCTTGCAGTCTGATCCGCTGATCAAGCACTCCTCCTCAGCAAGCTGTTTTAATGACACCGAAGTTGATACTACTCTTCACCTGTAAACAAGACTTGATATATGTTTGTTCCCAACCTGCTTTTCCCTTTTAGAACTTGGAGCTTTGTTAGTGCTCTTACTCTTTATTGGATTTTCCTGTAATGTCAGTAAGAAGAAAGGAGAGCATGGATGGTGCACTGTGATTAATGTTTATAGTTACCAACATGATCATCTTCTTTATCATCATCAGGTGAATAGTAGTTGGTATCGTCGAATCTTTTCTGAATTTGCACTTCACGTAAATAGATACTGTCTAGATCCTCCGGGGATGTGATCTCATCCCCATTTCTTTCATTATTCTCGTCGTCCTTGTCCAGCTTCTTCTTCCTTTTCACAACTTTGGTAGAGAACAAACGGCTGATACCTTTGGCCTCCAGTTCCACAGGCTCATTTTCAATTGGCTTAAATCGGACTTTACCCACTTTTCTCTCATTCGCTTCCAGAACCTGCAAAATTAATACAATAGAGGTGATCAGTTTAAAATAAAAATCAATGCAACAGGGCCAACCAAAGAATTGCATACAGTACCAAGAGTACACATTACAATGATCTCAGAATGGATCTCACGAAAATTGGTAAACAAAAATATCAGGCCACTTAACTTGTAACAAAATAAGGAATTTTTTTTTTTTTCCAACTTAAAAATTAGCCTATTTGATTTTAAATAAATGATTTGCTCCACAAAGAATAAATGTAGAGTCTTGATGAAGTCCACAAGCAGAACACAAGCTTACATACAAATATACAAGTGAATCATGCAAATATCTATTGTATTCATTCAACTCTTATTGACATGACCCTTCATAAACTGCATCTATGCAAATTCTGATCCTTACTATACTGAAGAACCAACAAGAAAGCCCTAATAAGACTAAAGGCAAAGAGTATCACAATTATAAAGCAAGCACATCATCTTGATGCAGAGGTACCTCAATCTCAAAAGTTTGATGTGTTTCCTTGTCATCTAGGTGATCAGATTCTGTGCGAGAGTATTCACCATTATCTTCCTGATCATCTTTCTCTAAAACCACCACCAGCTTTGCACCTTCTTCTGGTATATACCCAAATGACTGGCAAATGAAACCTGATACTGTCTCATACTGGTGACCCTAGAACAAACAATGGAAGAATTTCAGAGGAAAAGATCAACTATACCACCAACAATTTCTTGTAGAACATGGGCAAGAACTGTACTCCGAAATCACCAATAGTTGCAGTTTTATTGTTCAGTCCCTTATAAACACAGGCAAAAAAGTGAAGTGCTTGCTAAAAGGATGCACAAAGAAACCAACTTCTTCAAACAGCGTAGATTATGGGAAGAAACACAAAATCTACATGAGAAAGAATTTCGCAGCCAAATTTTGTAATGCAAATCAATACCAAGGGTAAAACTATAAGTCTACATAGCTGGCAAGGAAATAGCCAAAACATTTTTAATAATATGGCAGAGGAATGTGAGATCAGACCTAAATTCTCAGACTTGCTTAGTATCAAATTGGAACCAAAAACAAAATGATTCCAATTGAGATAAGGGCAAATGATCTAATTCAGGAGTTATAAGAATTGGTTTAATCAAATCCACTAGTAGGCTAAAATAATTCTCACCTCTGGTATTTTGACATTCAATTCTTCAGAAAGTTGGTCAATTGATGTATTAGCATCAACATCAAAGGTTCCATCCTCTTGCAGCACAATATATCCAGTTTTCTTCTGAATCTCCTCCTACAAAAAGCATATCTCCACAAATGAGTAGCTAAACACAGAAAACACTAGAAGGTATCTGCTGCTGGAGGCATCACTTCAGGAGTGTGGGATAAGTGTGAAGATTTACTAATATATTAGGAGTAGATAAAGCAAACTCTAAAACTAGCATAAAAATTGAGAGATAAACGAAAGACCATTTTATGATGCAGAAGCGAATGCTCTTGGTATGGATCTACCAGTTTGCCCACCATTTTATGATGGTATCACTCAAACTGAGAGATACACAGAAAACACTAGAAGAGATAGTCGGAAGACCGCTTTGACGATGCGGTCAAGCCCCTGTCATTACCCGCATCATATTTTTCGTTCCAAACAAGATGCGATCATCGCCCGCCCACCTGAGGCTCAGGAGAAGGTCATTTCCGTCACGACACCATGATCGCCAGACATGATCGACTGACGAGCGCTGATAACGCTCAGTGAGCAACTTGAGACCGGAGAGCATCGATGCCCGATAGTCGAAACAGTGCAGCATCGCGATCGCCCAACCATCATGGTTACGACTGGTCGAGATAAAAGCAGTTGCTCCGCATGCAGTTGTCCCAGCTTTGTTCTCACCGGCTCAGCTCGCACACGGTGCAGCATATCATCGCACACAAACGGAGCTTTTGCTAGCAGAGCTGCACACAGCTGTCAGTTACATTGCCACCACTACGATAGCCCTTTTATGGCATGCTTGCAGTGATTGAGTCAAGAGCACGCTGATGTGCGAACAGCCCAGCATAGCGAGCTAGGCCTCGCATCATTCAGCCCAACCGTCGATATTCTTGATCTATCGCATGCCGCAATTAGATCTCTTGCAAGCTCAAATTGCAGCATACGATGTAGTCAAGAATGTCTTGACCGGTTGAAGCTGAATGAGCACGGACGCAAAAAACATTTCGGTATATGTGGACTGTTCATATCCGCACATAGAGCTAACATTGGTCTCTTGACTCCAATCCACCTCTAGAGATGTACCATAAAAAGATATCATGTGGTAAGTAATTAGTAACCTGACTTAGCTGTGATAATTGTGCAAGCTTTTCTGCTCTAGCTAGAAACTCCGTTTGTGTTGCAGTATTATATGTAACACCATATGCCCGGAAACAGAATTCGGTTAGAAAAGGAACAAAACAAACAACTTGCCATGCAGAATTGGCTAACTTTTTATCTCCGGCCAATCTAGCCATGATAGTTAGGCAATCACTTGGTGTCTCAACTCTTCTTACATGTTTCTGACTATCGAACCAACCTTCTTTGAATGCTTCCATTCTCAAAGTTGCCCACTTTATTGATGCGTTACTATCAACTGTCTCGTATTGTTTCTTGGTCAATGCATATACAATAACGATCATAGGTATCGTAACCTTGAAATGATAACTTCCTTTTCCTATAGCCCTCAGTGGGCAAACTGGTAGATCCATACTGTTTGGAACAAGAAAGTATAGATTCTTGGGTAATGAACTAAGGGCATTCGCTTCTGCATCACTAAAACGGTCTTCCATTTATCTCTTCTAGTGTTTTCTATGTACGAAAATTGAGTGATACCATTGGTGCACAAGCTGAGGAAAGTTCAGAAAGCCAAAATGATATTGTGGTACCAGTTCCGGCTCAGAGATAGGAGCAAGCGAGGACAGATCAACCAGAGGCTACTAATGAACAGGCACCAGCTGAAGGGCAGGCACAAAGTAAATTGGTATCTAGATTCATTTAGACATGTAGATGATGAATTTATCCCACATCATGAAGATGGGAGATTGAAGAAGCCAGAAAGGTTGGCACCCCTACCTGATAGCCTAAAGGAATCAACAGATCCCAGTAAACCGATACCTGATGCATTACTGACTAGTAACTTTGTTGAGTTATGGGACTATATTTCCAACATCTTCAAAACACAAGAATTTCAAGTAGGATAAAAATGATTATGAAGCAGGAGATGTATCAGCTATTCCACACCAACATTTTATATATGTTACAGTTTCAGCTGTAACATGAACCAGCTTGTATACAGCACCTCACCTTGGAATCATTCTCATCAAATATTTCACCAACAATTTCTTCTACAACGTCCTCCAAAGTTACAATCTGTTACATCACATTTTTACACTAGTAAGTAAGCCAGAAGTTTGAAAGATCATGATAAAAACAAAAACCATAGGTATAGGTAAGAAAATGAGTAAAATGTCATTATCACACCAAACATGATAAATTCTCTTTACAATGATGATATTCATAAAGATGTTATGATATTGACCCATGCCACCCTAATACCTGGAGTAGAATGATAATCCTATTTCAATAAGATTAAAAGGTCAGCACTAATAGGGAACAAACCAAGTTGGTTCAAAATGTTGCAATAACATGCGACTGCCAAGTGGAATCCATGCGTCCATTCCACATATTATCCCTCAGAAAAGCCCCATCTATTTCTGAAATCAAATAACCAATATGATGAAAAACTACAGGCCAGATATTGCTGAACTAGGGAGAATTTTCTTGCTATTTTGACAATATCAATGGCACATCATGCAAATCAGGGTAACAAAGAGCACAGACAGAACGCAAATCGAATCAATCACACAGGACAAGAAACATGTTCAACTCAAAATGTGTGAAAGAACAGATAACCATCTAAGCATACTAACTAATCAAATGAACAGAAGAATTATGACAAAAATTTCAGGCATAGGTCCCACAGGTGGGGCTGCTTGGTGATTAACCGTAGCATATCAGCAGACACAAAGACCATATAATTGAAACAGAAGTTAATGCAAAGGCAGCAGTTTTCAGCAGCCTGAAATGGTCGCAAATAAAATAAGGAGAATATTATCATGTATACGTACACCAACAGTTCCACCATACTCATTTAGAACCACTGCCATGTGAACCTTCCTAATTCGAAACTCCCTGAGCAAATTCCACACAGACATTGAATCTGCAATTATCTCCAAGGGAATTTACATTTACTTACTGATAACCAAGCAAACCAAAGAAATATATGCTTTCAGAAAATTGCAAGCGATAAATTGACCGTGAATAATCGATTGAAATAGACACACAAGCAAGCTGAACAATTGATAATCATATAGCATGGAAAATAACTACTTCATAAGCAAGGTTATAATTTGTCCCCTTTCTTATTGCTTTGAAGGTTATACAGATAGATAGAAGGATATCAAAAGAAGAGGAAAATTTTTTCAACTTGTAATTTTAGGAGAGTGTGCTCACACACAAACACTCAAAAATAAATAAATAAAAATAAAAATAAAAAAATGTTGAGGTAAGGGAGAAAATCCATCTACAAATTGTAAAATGAGACCTACCAGTAGGAGTCACCCTCCTTTTCCTTTATGATTAGGTTAATTGCAACCCAGAGTCAATCTTGGTTAAGGCAGGCAACCGAGACGTGAAATTGTGCACAGGATTAAAAATATGGAGTTGAGCATTTAAAAATATGAGTTTAAATTGGGCAAAGTTCATGTTGTGCAATTTCAATAGCAGAAAATAGATGTGAGAGCTTGCACAACATTGATGACCAAAAGGTTTTGTTCTGTACCATGAAGTCGACAGTAAACAAACTAAAAAATTGATGGCTCTCCAAGAAAGGTAGAAAATGAATGGAACAAAAAACAAAGGGCTGTTCTCTGGAAAGTCCATGAAATAGGAATGATATGAATGAAATGACGAACATAATAGCAAGTTTAAGGGCAATTAACTCACAATAGTAAGGAAGGATATAAAATGTGGGGGAGATAAATAAAACACTGTAGAATGAGAGCAATACCTGAAGACAAATAAGTGGGAGATTGATGTTATAAAAAAGAAAAGTATATATATAGAGAGAGAGAGAGAGAAAGAAAAATAAAACACTGTAGAATGAGAGCAATACCTGAAGACAAATAAGTGGGAGATTGATGTTATAAAAAAGAAAAGTATATATATATAGAGAGAGAGAGAGAAAGAAAAATAAAACATTGTAGAATGAGAGCAATACCTGAAGACAAATAAATCGGAAATTGATTTTATCAAAAAGGAAAGCAAATATATATATATATATATATATATATATATATGTCAAAAGGCTCAAAAAAGGTCAGGAGAAAAAGATTATCTCCAAGGTTCATGAAACTAAGCAGGTCAAAGATGGCGCAGAAAGCTGTGAAAAGGATTTTATAAATTTTGGGGTATTATATCAGACAATAAATGATTGGTGAAGAAGTTTCATGTAGTCTGCTCCAAAACCACCTCATAACAGTTGTTTGTTGAGTTATGGATTCTATTATTTTACAACGCAAGTTGTAAAATATAAATTCAGACAGTAACCAAAGAAATATTAAGGTTTAATCCTAAATAGTCTCTAAAATAAGCTAAAATACCTGGCACAAAGTAGGTAGGCATGTGTGCAATGTCTCTTACTGTTGATTCTTTTAGCTTCTCAACCTTCAAAAGCAAAAATAGAGTACTCAATCACAATAGTGGAAAGAAATATCTGCAGAAACATTCTCCTGATGATGCAGACAAACCAGATAAATAGGGATATAAATAAATAAATAAGTTTGGTTTTAAGCTGAACCACACCTTTTCAACATATTCTAGCATGTCCATTGCATATGCAATTCCAACAATATTGTCAATCCGTTCTTCAAATACAGGCACCCTGACATCGCAAGCATAAACTTATCAGGGAAGCATTAATATGCAAGAAATTCAGTGAAATAATTTAGTAGTTCACCAAACCTTGAGTATTGATGAGTCTCCCATAACTTTTGGAAATCAATAAGTTTTGCACTGCCATCTATTGCAACTACATCAACAAGGGGTGTCATCACTTCTCTGACATGAGTGTCCTTTATCTCTAGCACGTTTTCAATCATGTCCTGAAAAAGGTTAGAAGAATCAGCAGTAATATTTATCACGTAACCACCAAAAAAATAATCAGGATTACTCCTTCCAATCATCCCATACAAATGAAAATGCTCATATAGAAAAAATAATACATGGGCACCAAACCTTTCAATGACAGACTTAAACAAGTGTACCAGCATGACCACGCTAAAAGATATACCCAAAATTCTTAAATTGAAATTGACCGCTCATCATTTTATTCAGTAAAAAAAATCCTCAACTTTTTCCCCAAAAGAACAGGATGACTCTTCCACATCCCAACCTATCCTGAAGCATACCTCTTGAATAAGAGAGAAACCACACACCTCAAAAAAAATTAAGAAAATTGTATGTAACCATATCTCTAAGTTTCTTCAATCCTGCAAAAAGTTTCGGTAGTTGTAATATGGTCCCAATGACACACACAAAACTGTTATCGTGGAGTTACAGTGTCAACAGAAAGCAAGAATTTGCTCACAGTCAATGTGCAAGTACAGAGTCATTTAAGCTACAATATGTGAACACAACAAATAAAAAAGGTAAATTTTGTATTTAGTGGAAATAACCTGTTCCTCCTCTTCTATTGCACCACTCATCTCAGCACCTCGCAGCATCAACTTCAGTTCATCTTCTGTGACATATGGCTCACTACATTGGCACACAAGGACAAAAAGCATTTTTTATGACAAAAAAAATTGCTTGGAGAAAGGGAAGCAATAAACCCTCATCTAGTAGCAAATATTTGAATACAACTCTTGCTATATTTACTTTCATAAAGAGTTCTATATATGCAAAGTTACATTCAAATAATATTGAAGCAAATCACAAGAACTATTAGAATAAAAATCTTTTGGTGATTACAGCCACATATACTCATTTGAAAAACATGAACAATATTTACCTTCTACCTTTCAGACCTAGCACTTTCAGCATACCCATCGATAAAAAAGTAACAACTCTTCCAACTGGATACAGCACTAAGGAAAGCCATGCAACCGGCCTGACCAAGTCACATAAGATATACAACATTCACAAAACAGATTTTAGGAATTTTTTCACACGTCATCAATGTTGTCAATAAACCATCTAAGGAATGGGGCCATGTTCTTACCTAACAACAAACCTGGCAACATCTGTAGCATTGTGAACAGCCACACTTTTAGGAGTTATTTCTGTGAGTAACAAGATAGCAACCTATAATTGCAAAGATACAGAAACAAATTAGTGCCTCTTCTTATTTCTTCAAAGAGGCATTTAATGGAAGCAAAAAAACAGGTGGCACATTCCCCCTTATGAGCCTTGTTGCTAATTTTCTTAGCTATCCTATAATGCTCTCATTTTACATATGTCATCCACCAATAAAGTTTCAAAGCTGCACTAGCTCAGCTCTTCCACACAGTTTATGCATAATTCTTTATCAGTCTTTTTTTTTTTAACGGAAATAAAGTTCAGCCTGAAGAAACACTTAAGCACAAAATTATGCATTATAAAAGTATAAAAGTTAACCAAAACTTTTGTTGCATTAAATTTATGACCCTATAAGGAAGCTAATCACATGCTTACAGTCAACAGCCTGCTTAGCAGAGAATCCTTGGAGTGATAACTCCATGATTATTATCCTTTAGTCATTCTTACACCATGTTCACATAAACAAACGCATGGGACAAAGACACAAAAAATTAAAAAGTAAAACTTTTGTGCCAATATAGAATTTCAAGAGTCAAAAACAGATATACTACAAGTGAAAGCAGGGCATCACAAAACTTTCCTCCCTATAACGAAAAGTCAAAGATTGCATAGGCACTGGAGCAAATTAGTCAAAGATACTCTGTTGGAACATACAGTCATAACTCCAGTTGCAGCACTAACTCCAGCTTCACCAAAAATTGCAGTTGCGGCCTCTGTCACAAGTGCTGTTGCACCAATATTGACCACACTGCGTACAACTCCCAAATGGACATAATGAGCAAGGTGCAAGCAAGTATAATCATTTGATCAAAACAACTCATCAAAAGAAGGATAATATGCATCTGAAGAAAATATATAAATAAAAGAAATACGTTGTGCCAATCAGAATGGTTGTCAAAAATCGAGTGACATCACTACGAAGCATTCTAAAGACACCATTTTCAGGCTCCTTTTCTGCCAATTCACGGACCTGGTAAAAACAAGGTTGATAAAGGCCATAAGTTGAACAGCATACAGGTAATCCACTTTGGCAAGCACATGATAGTACAATAAAGCCATAAGAAGAGAATTGCCAAAAAGATGAAAATTCCAACACAAGCATTGAAATTACAATGATCCAACAGCTTGCGTAGCTTTAGCAGAAAATTCTACAAGCCAATCAATCAATATTAGACATACAATAAAATTAATCAGATTTCACTCCATGGAAAAGCTATTAATAAAGCACGAAAACTATCATAGTTATCTTCCAGAGCTTAGTTCTAATAATAATAGGTAGTCATCAATGAAGCATGGGTTGAAATTTGACAGGGTTCCAACTTCCAACAATAAGAGAAGAACATTTCAGTAATAGTAAATTAATTGTTATCAAGATTCCCCTCCTCTGCACATAGAACTCCTAGTTTAATACATTGGGGCTGTTAGTAGCACCTTGATGATCCATGAAATATACTTCTAAGTTCTAGCGGAGCATTGTCCAATGATACTATAATATTAACAACAACGAAAAGACAGTGCAGCAAACTTATCCAGGTAAAGGTAAAAAAAATGGATAAATTTCTTCCAAAACAATGCATATATAAGGCTAACAGCGAAACAACCAAATTGAAAAGTTTTAAACATCAGACTGTTATGAAGTAGAAACAAAGAAATTGACAGTACCTTCCAGGGCCACAATGTTGTGATCGAAGTCTCTGCCATTGAGAAGAACGCGGACAGGCCAAGCAGCGCCGCCAAAATCAAACCTTGGTCTCTGAAAACATGAAGTAATTGTACAACTTTCGGCCAGGCCCCAGAAAATGTAGTGCTCCCGGATCCAAACACTCTCAAACCAACGTCCGCGACGCTCTCAGCCGCGAGAACCCTTTGACATCTCGCCACCAGTAGCACGCATGCAATCCCAACAAGAACAAAACCAAGTCCTATCCTCACAGAAACATTAAGAACTCCAATCATCCGCTCCACAGCACTCTCCCTATCACCAGTGAACTCCGAAGAGGCTCGAACTCGCAGTGCGCCATTGGCGCACGGATGGGCAGCGCACTTGTTCGTTAGATACGGCAAAGGCTGTGGTACACTGGGGAAACAATAGATAATCCTTCTTCTTTGATGGAATTCTCTGAAAATGGAAGCGCTGGTGCAGCTGGTGAATCTGGGAACAGAGCATAGCCCCGCCGGAGGTTGTAGAGATAGGACTGTGGGGATTAACGTCCGCATCGGAGGTCGGGAAGACGAAATCGGGATGGAGAGATGCATGAAAATAGAGTTTGGGTGAGAAACCCTAGGATTCGCAAGGAGCCATTCTCGCGGCGTCTCTGAAGCCAGGCAAAAGATAGCGCCAGTCCCTTCCCGGCTGCTGCAATGTTGTTGTTGTTGCGTTATATTTTTTTATTTTTTTATTTTTATTTTTTTCATTTTTTTCAATTTTTTCCATTTTTAAATTTACTCATATATATATATATATATGATATATTCATCACCTATACCCTGGAATATATTATTATTATTATTATTATTATTATGTACGAATCTTACCATGATTATTTCTACACATACAAATCTGTATTTATATTATATCTACACAAGAGTAAACGGCACACGACCAAAGAATTTTTTGACTGAATTAATTTTTATTTATTAAAAAAATTAATTATATGTTAGCTTCAAATTTCAAATGGCATGGTTACATGTAACATCGATTTTTAACTGAAATTATTATCAAAAAAAAAAAAAGGAAAGAAATGGGAAAGCGCGTGCCACCGGCCCTTGCCGGTCATCCAATCGACTACCTAGGAGGACTGAATTAATTAATTATTAATTTACAAAAAGAAAAGGAGAACCCGGAGAGAGAGAGAGAGAGATGACTCGGCATTCATCTTCTTCCCCATTTGGATTCAAAGGATGAGAGATTCAAACCCTAGCCCTTGAATTTTTCGCAGCCCTCCCCCATTTCCATCAATATTGCTCCTTAGAGATCGGTTCGGCTCTTTTGAGAGGCCTGCTGCGAGCTTCGGGCATAATCCCTTCCGGGTTGACCTCCTTGTAAGAGATCTTGTTCTTTGTTTCTCTGTTTTCTACTCCTTGCGCTTTCTAGGGTTGTCTAACTTTCTCATGCTCCGTGAGTTCTTTGATGGTTGTATTTTCACCCTCGATTTCTTGTGAGTTGATTCTTGTGTTTGTCGCCGTTTTCGTCGGTCAACTCCTTTGATTAATTTTGAGATTTAAGCATCAGGTGCAGCATAAAGTTGAGATTTTGGAGAATCTTGAATTTAGTTGAGTTGTTGTCTTTGATTTCCTTGTTGCTTGAAGCGTGCTGATGTTTGTGCTGTTACTCACCGGTTTTTGTTCTTCTCTTCGTTGTCAGTCTAATTTTGGGCTTGGGTTTTCATTTGTTAATTCGTGGGTAATTTCCTTGGTAGATCTGATTCTATTAGCTGAAGATTTTATTTAAAGTTTGAATCTTTTGGAGATTTTTATCAGCCTGTGCTGGGTTATGATGACACAACTGGGGTTTCCTGATTGTAACGTGTAAGTGGTGGATCTATTGACACCTGATTTTTGGTTCATTGTCTTGGTATTTTAGGATTATAAATTGAATAAGGTCAGGGTCTTGGGCTGACTTCTTGCTCTGTTTATTACTTTCAATTGTTCTTTAGTTGAAGTGTGCCAATTGTGTTGACGGTCTTTGTATTGTCTACATGCTTTGTATTGTCCATATTCTCTGTATTGTTAATTTGCCAATCACGTCAATATTAGTCATGACAGTACTTATTTGCTTCAAAGTCCCAGTAGAATTCTCTTCAGAAATCGCAATCAGATAATCCTTTGTTGATGGTGGCAGGTAAAGGGGTTTGAAGTCGGAGACGCCTATCTCAAATGGGCACCTCTTCTGGGGCAAACTTCCATCAGAATCCCTCTTCAAAAATGCTGCCCCCACGCCAGCACAATAGGCCTGCAGGACTACATACCTCCCTATCCCTGGCCTCATCAGATGCTGGAGGTTCACCTGATGTCCAGGAACCTGCTTCTAATTCAGATCATAATCATGATTCTCCCTCTGAAAGTGCCAGCTCACAGGAGACCTGGCCCATTGAGCATAATCAACCTGATGCCATTGTTACTAAGAGTTTAGAGAAGGAAAAGGAAGGAGAAAATGGATTTCCTGAACCTCAGGTCATTCGTAGGGTTTCCAATGCTGACAAGTTATCACTTCGTGAAGTTGCTCGTGAAAGAGTCGAGATTGTTTCTGATAAAATGATGGTTCTTCCCGATGAGCTCCTTGAAGAGCTTAAAACTGAACTAAGGGTGATCCTTGAAGGCACTGGAGGATCTCAGCACAGGGAGGAGTTCTTGCATTTGCAGAAGCTTGTGCAAGGGAGAGGTGATTTGACTGCTAAATCTCTTGTCAGGGCACACCGAGTGCAATTGGAAATTCTTGTTGCTATAAACACAGGAATCCAAGCTTTTCTACACCCAAATATTAGTTTGCCCCAGAATAAGCTCATTGAGGTTTTCTTTTACAAGAGATGTAGGAACATAGCTTGTCAGAGTGCACTTCCTGCTGATGACTGCAGCTGTGAGATATGCACTAATCGAAATGGTTTCTGCAATCTTTGCATGTGTGTAATTTGCAACAAATTCGATTTTGAGGTCAATACATGCCGCTGGATTGGTTGTGATCTGTGTTCCCACTGGACTCACACTGATTGTGCAATACGTGGTGGTCAGATAGGGATGGGATCTTCTTCCAAGAGTGTGGTAGGATCCCCTGAGATGCTTTTCAGATGCCAAGCATGCAATAGGACATCTGAGTTGTTGGGATGGGTTAAAGATGTGTTTCAACACTGTGCTCCTTCATGGGATAGAGAAGCTTTGATGAGAGAACTTGATATAGTCAGTAGGATTTTTCGTGGGAGTGAGGACCCTAGAGGAAGGAAATTGTTTTGGAAGTGTGAAGATCTTGTGGAAAAGATGAAAACTGGAGCTAATGATTCCACAGCTTGCCGAATGTTGCTCATGTTTTTTCAAGGTATGACAACATGCATACGATAAATATGCCCTTTTTATGGCCTATTGCATTGGAAACTGTTGACTTTATTAGCAACCATTTGAAGTGCTTTTAATAGTAGCATATATGTATTGCCATGTGTTATTTTAATGCTGCAAATATACTGTCCATTGCACACATTAAGCTGAACACTATGCTATGAATTTTGTTGACATCCTAAGTGAGCAACCTGTCCATTCATTCAGTCATTGTGTACTGCTTTGCTGGCATATTTTATCCTCATGCTCATTCGAGGTGGTCATTTACATCTTTATTTCGTATATTAATCTGTGATATTATATCTATTGATGCCAAAGTAGTATAATTTATTGTTAATTACTTAGCAGCTAGGCTTTGTCTGCAGTTTGTGCTAAAGGTCTCATGTTCAGTTCGACTACAATGGTATCAGTTTCAATTTTGTGCTGTTTTTCCCTGTTTCAACTCCATATGTGGAAAATTATTATGCTTTTACCCACAGTTTGTTTTTAGAATTAAGTTTGATCTTTCAATGGTTGATATAGATGAACTTCATTTCTTTGTTCAGTTCGATAACTTCAATCAGTGCCGGTTGGAGACATTATACTCACCTCTTTTATCTTATATAAATGAGATGAATAATGGAACTTGAATTGGTCAAAGAATTTTGCAACAACAAAAGCTGCAAATTGTTATTTATTCCCCCATCTACCTGACTAACCTGCTACTATTTGTGGAAGGAATTTGTCAGATGATACTTATATGGGCATGTGTCTGTTATATGGTGATAGTAGAATGATTATATCCGGGCATGTGTGCTGCACGCTTCAGTTATTCAAAAATCTGAATCAATAGACAATAGAAGTATGCTAACATTCTGATCTTGTAACAACTCTTGTTTCCTTGTATGTAATTTGATCAATGCTCTCATTTTATGGATATGCATATAAACATACCTTCCATGCTTTCCTGTCTGAATTTTTTTATTTTCCTTTGCTTTTATTCAGTTATTGCGTATGTGTTCACTGTTCATTAATGACATCCATGGTTATAACTGCTGTGTATGGTCTATGTCTGTATCTCTACTTGTTAGCAAAACCATTGATTGCACATTTCCTGTCATTTTATGTTTGCGTTCTATTTTTGTGAGGATGAGGATAATATATTATTACTGTAGTTTCCATAGCACGTTGATTCTGTATGCATGTTTGGCTGGCAATTGGTCAGAGTTTTGACTGCATATAAACTACTTTTCCATTGGAGTGCCTGATCATTATTTAAGACAAATTTTTTACTCTTGTCACTAGTTGGATCTTTTTCTTGGATTAATCATTTGAACCTTTCATGCTTGTGTCTTTGATTTGATGTTTGCAAAATAAGTATCATGATCATCATTGGTATCTCATTATATGAACACTATCAAACCTCTTTGGTGAGCACACAATAACTATCTTGTTTTTAACCATGGCTTTGTCCTCTGTTTCAGAGCTTGAGATTGACCCGACAAAGAGTTCTGAGAGTGAGGAAGCAGGTAGGCTGATTGCTCCTCAGGAAGCTTGTAATAAAATTGCCGAAGTGGTCCAAGAAGCTGTCAGAAAGATGGAGATGGTTGCGGAGGAGAAAATGCGCATGTTTAAACGAGCTCGTCTAGCTCTTGAAACCTGTGACCGTGAGCTAGAGGACAAGACCAGAGAAGTTTCAGAGCTCAAAATGGAGAGGCAAAGGAAGAAACAGCAGGTTGAGGAGCTGGAGAGTATTGTCAGGCTCAAGCAGGCAGAAGCCGAAATGTTTCAGGTGAAGGCAAATGAGGCCCGGCAGGAGGCAGAGAGGCTTCAGAGTATTGCCCTCGCAAAGTCTGAGAAAGCCGAGCAGGATTATACTAGCCGATATCTGAAACGGCGTTTAGATGAAGCCGAAGCCGAGAAGCAGTACTTGTTTGAGAAGATGAAGCTTCAGGAGAGTCAGCGGGCACCACATGGAAACAGCAGTGTTGGTGCTGTTGGTGGTGGTGGTGGCAACAGTGCTGGGGGCAATGACCCTGCTCAGATGTTCATGCTGAGCAAAATCCAAGAGTTGGTGAAGAATGTGTATAGCCTTCCTCCAAAGTCTGAAGGCCAGCAGTCTACTGATCACCTCTCTCGCGGTCAAGTTCCTTGACGGAATAGAATTATTCTTACCAGTTTAACCATAATTATCCTGGTTGTTATTTCATGGATTGAGTTGAAGATTCTCATGCCATCCTCTGAACTAGTGTGTTATTGTAATATGTTCATATATGTTTAGTGCGTATGTATCTGGTGCTACTAGGAGATTCAGTGATTCACCACCTTGTACCAGTACTCTTCTTTCAATGAATTTTATTTACCGTTAAGTACAAAGTCGCATGGCATGTTGTAAGAGTTATGCACTTATGCTTTCAAGTTCCCGTACTGTATGTAGTAGTGCTGTATTTGGATTTATAATGAGAATTATCCAATTCTTTCGTGGCATGCTGTTGTTTCCTTAAGAAATGGTGGAAAAAGAATTCTCTTTTGCTTAATTCTGAAATGTTAGAAAAATAAATAAATAAAATGTTAATGAACCAATCAAAATTATATATATATATATATATACAATACGATTGCATCTGAATTTAGGAATAAGATCTCTGATTGGGATATCACCAATGAAATGTGAAGGATTAGGCCAGTCCCTGGTTTAAACAAAGAGATAACTCCCATTAATTGTATTTCATTCAATTGTGCCTGCTGGCACATTTAGTAAGGACTTGGTTAAAAATGAAACTGATTTACCCTTTCCAATTCAGTGATACTACTGTTCATTCATTGGCACGAACCTGACTGCCTCTGAATCTTCTTGGCATCTTTAGAGATTCATACATTCAATGAACATAAATCCAAATACTTAATGCCTTACAAAAACAGGAGATTGGTTCTCTATATAAAAGAAGGCAGCATTCCTCTGGGCTACGCCATCACCATCAGTAGTGTCAGTGAGTCCGAGTATCTAGTAAGAGAAGAGACCTAACTTCACAATTTTTCATTCTTTTCAAGTTCAGATATCATGGCCATGCTAGAGTGTGCAGTTCGCTAGTTTTGCATGATTGTGTACATGATGCAAATGCATATGAATGTTTTGTTCTACTTGCAAAACATGCATATATATATATATATATACATCATCATCATCATCTTCTTCTTCTTTCAGAGGGTCAATTTGTTCTGTTATTACCTTTGGATTAATTTTCTTAACAAGCAAATCATCAAACATTAACTCTACTCTCAATGTGATAGACTGCCTAATCAACTGGTCAAGGACAGGAAGAACTCAACAGAATGGCGTGCAGCACCATCATAGGTGTAATGGTCATGGCATTGAGCGTGTTCCATTCCGCAACTTTGGCAGGTAAGACAATATCATCATCATAATCATCTCCTCTTAAGAATGAGACCAGAAGGATAGCATGCATGCATGCATGCATGAAGAAATATTTAAAGCACAACTGGTATACTCTTGCAGATGGGGAATGGTGTGTGGCATCAGAGAACGCAACGGATGGACCTCTACAGGAAGCTTTGGACTGGGTGTGCTCACCGAAAGACGGGGATACAAACTGCCATGCCATTCAAGAAACCGGGCCCTGCTACCTCCCTAATACCGTGAGGGACCATGCTTCCTATGCCTTCAATTCCTACTGGCAGCTCCACAGAGGTGAAGACGGCTCTTGCAACTTCAATGGCCTTGCTAATGAAACTTCAACGGATCCAAGTACATAAGCATCTCTCTCTCTCTCTCAAGTCTCAATCTGTGTCAACTATAGCTACAAGCACAATTACCCTTCTTGCTGTGCTGCAGGCCATGGCAACTGCCATTTCTCATGAAATCCTTCACTACAGCAAGAGTTGCAAAACTGGAACAGGAGAAAAAAGAACAAACTAAACTATGCAGTATACCTTATGCTTGGCTGTTTACTTGCAGAGCCAATGTAACAACCTTGCAGCAATAAAACTGTTGGATTCTGGAATAAGATTGTTCTCCTTTAGAGCAGCATGTGTGCCGATTGTCTATGTTTCCTTCGCTGCAGTGCAATCATCATCTAGTATTGAGATTCCAATCATGTGAATTGACAAAATGATTTTCTTGCATAGCCAATCATACTGTTTGAGGCATTACCTTTGCAAACAAAACAACTTCTGAGGTCTTGTTTCATAGGAGTTATAGAAACCACATTAACTCTGTCAATGTCCTGTCCTAGTTCAACGAGAAGGCTGATAGATAGGGATTCCCATGTCAAAATTATACATATACATACTCTTGACTCTTGAGTCTGTCTTTTGGCCCTTACCTAAGCACAATTTAAATCCATTATATTGCACTGAATACTGAAAGCATATGATCAAACAAAAAATAAATAAATCTGATGTTCCATAAGGTACAACCAACTTCCTCTCCAATCTGCCAGAAGATTTGAGATTATTGAACTTCTAAAGCTAGTCCTTGTTTCTACAGACGCTACCTCTTGATTATAATATTTGCACTATATCCTTAATATGTCCAATTACTGTGAGTATCCAAGATGAAAATAATGATGAATTTGAAAGAAACTTTAATGGAAAAGAAACCATCAATATAAATTAAAAAAAAAAAAACAAATAAAAGCTCCAACTATGTCCACGCATGCATGAAGTTTCGTGGTACCCATCTGCTCCACCCATTCCACATGTTACCGTCACCGAATTAGGTTTCACTCATACAAAAAATGAAGCTTCGTTGAGCATGTCATATTCACCAAAGCAATTCAGATGGAACTGTTGGCCTGTCAGACCAAAAATGTGGCAATTATACGAGGTTGAGCTCATACTTCCACTGTAAGTGACTAATCTAATTGCTAATTTCTCACAGTAATGCGTTGCTAAATGCCAGTGTCTACAAATTAGGAACTGCGATGATATTAGAACAATCAAAACAGCAATGATTTTTAATGAAAAAACAACAGATTTATCCTCAGCATTGAAGAACACAATAGACACAAAGCTGAAGTCATTCAACAACTGACACAAAGAAGGAAGGTTAATGGGTGCCCAAAACCAACAAATAGTTCAGCATTTGGTAAAGTGTTTGATTTAGGATATGCAAAACTATTAACATTTACAACGAGCAACCATGTATGCCATAAAACAGAGTGCATAAGAAATACAGTTGTATATATATATATATATATATAATACCTTAGAGCTGATTGGATTATCAACAATGAAATGTGAAGCATTAGGCCAGTCCCTGGTTTAAGCAAAGAGATAACACCCATTAATTAATTGTATTTCATTCAATTGTGCCTGCTGGTAAATTAATAAAGGATTCGGTTAAAAATGAAACTGATTTACCCTTTCCAATTCGGTAATACTGTTCATTCATTGGCACGGACCTGGCTGCCTCTGAATCTTCTTGACATCTTTAGAGATTCATACATTCAATGAACATAAATCCAAATACTTAATGCCTTAACAAAAACAGGCGACTGGTTCTCTATATAAAAAAGGAAGCCTTCCTCTGGGCTACGCCATCACCATCAATAGCGTCACTGAGTCCGAGTATCTGGTTAGAGAAGAGACCTAACTTCACAATTTTTCATTCTTTTCAACTTCAGATATCATGGCCATGCTAGAGTGTGCAGTTAGCTAGTTTTGCATAATTGTGTACATGATGCAAATGCCTATGAATGTTTTGTTCTGCTTACAAAGCATGTATATGTATCATCATCTTTCATAGTGTCAATTTGTTCCATTATTACCTTTGGATTAATTTGCTTGACAAGCAAATCATCAAACATTAACTCTATTCTTAATGTGATTGACTGCCTATCACCAGGTCAAGGACGGGAAGAACTCAACAGAATGGGGTGCAGCACCATCATCGGAGTAATGGTCATGGCATTGCTCGTGCTCCAGCTCCATTCGACTACTTTGGCAGGTAAGACATCATCATCATCATCATCATCATCATCATCTCTGCTTAAGAATGAAAGCAGAAGAATAGCATGCATGCATGAACAAATATTTAAAGCACAACTGGTATACTCTTGCAGATGGAAAATGGTGTGTGGCATCAGCAAACGCAACGGATGGACCTCTACAAGAAGCTTTGGACTGGGCGTGCTCACCGAACGGCGGGGCTGCAAACTGCAGTGACATTCAAGAAACCGGGACCTGCTACATCCCTAATACCGTGAAAGACCATGCTTCCTATGCCTTCAATTCCTACTGGCAGCTCCACAGAGATGAAGACGATTCTTGCAACTTCAATGGCCTTGCTATTGAAACTTCAACGGATCCAAGTACATAAGCATCTCTCTCTTTCTCTCTCTCTCTCTCAATCTATCTCAATTATAGCTACAACCACAATTACCCTTCTTCCTGTATTGCAGGCCATGACAACTGCCATTTCTCAAGCACAGCAGGAGCTGCAAAACTGGAACAGGAGGAAAAAGAACAAACTGTGAAGTAAACCTTATGCTTGGCTGTTTATTTGCAGAGCCAATGTAACAACCTTGCAGCATTAAAACTTTTGGATTCTGGAATAAGATTATTCTCCTTTAGAGCAGCATGTGTGCCGATTGTCTATGCTCCCTGCACCGCAGTGCAATCATCACTAATATTGAGATTCCAATCATGTGAATTGACAAAATGATTTTCTTGCATAGCCAATCATGACTGTTTGAGGCATTTCCCTGAGCTAACAAAACAACTTCTGAGGTATTGTTTCATAGGAGTAATGAAAACCACATTAACTCTGTCCATGTCCTATCCTAGTTCAACGAGAAGGCTGATAAGGTGGGGATTCCCCGTGTCAAAATTATACATATAAATACTCTTGACTCTTGAGTCTGTCTTTTGCCCCTTTCCTAAGCACAATTTAAATCTATTATATCGCACTGAATACTGAAAGCACATGATCAAACAAAAAATGAAGCTTCGTTAAGCATGTCATATTCAAAGCAATTCAGATGGAACTGTTGGTCTGTCAGGCCAAATATGTGGCAATTATACGAGGTTCACTGTGAGTCACTTGTCTAATTGCTAATTTCTCACAGTAATGCCCTGCTAAATGCCAATGTCCACAAATTAGGAACTGCGATGATATTAGAACAATCAAAACAGCAATGATTTTTAATGAAAAAACAACAGATTTTTTTTTTTTGGGAAAGAGGAGCGGGGCGAACCCACTAAAGACCCAGGGACGTGCACAAGCCTCGGTGGAATAAATGGGGATGGGGCCGCGCTCACGTGGGCGCTGGAACCACCCATACACAACCATTATTCACAACTCCCAGAAATGTGCCCTCAGCCGAGAATCGAACTCTCACCACTCGGTGAGAGCTCTATCGGCGACCCGTGTACCAATAAACCCAAAGGTCGTTGGTAAAAAAACAACAGATTTATCCTCAGTATTGAATTTGAAGAACACAATACACACAAAGACAAAGTCATTCATCAAATGACACAAAGATGAAAGGTCAATGGAGATGCCAAAAACCAACAAATAGTTCAGCATTTAGTAAAATGTGTGATATAGGAAAGGCAAAAGTATTAACATTTACAACGAGCAACCATATTGGGCATAAAACAGAGTACATAAGTACAGTTGTGCTCACACGTCAAAACAGTAGGCTTGCCCAGGCGCCAATGAATGCAAAACCACCAAATGGTGCTAATGTAGAGTACCTCCGGTCCTCAAGAAATGCCACAGCGTAGCACCTGCAAGGAACAACACCAAGTTAGAGCATTTTCTTCATACCAATTCGAGCAGTTTCTGAACAACAATCACAACTATTTTTTTTAAAAAAAAATCTCTTTTTTTTTTTTTTAAAGAACACCTACGTGCCGGAAAATGCTAAAATCCCAGTGGTCAACAAGCCACCGAAGATGTTAGGGTGTTTGGTGATTGGAGCTGCCACCAACGCTGCGGTGTGAACCAAATGGTACAGGATCCATTGATTTTTTTTTTTGCAAAGGAGAGCAGAGAGCTAAAGAAGAAAAAAGAAAAAGGCAAAAACTAGAAACAGAGCTTTAGATGGGAGCACAGGTCATCCAGCCATCGGGGACGATCACGGCCCTGAAGAAAGAGAGAGATTTCAGGATTTGAGCGGCCGAAATTCGCCAGGGCATCCGCCAGAATATTTGAGTCGCGGTCGATGGTTTCCAAAGAAATGCTGGGGAAGTAGTAGCTCAAAAGATGTAGCATCTTCTTGAAGGTTGGCACGAGGCGCCAAGCAACCGATTTGTGAAAAGATTTGGTCATCAGAAAGACTCCAGGGCAGTCACAAAAGAGTCTGGAAGGAGTCCAATTATTCTCAATGCAAAGCTCCAGGGCAAGGTTAATGGCTTCAATTTGATGCTCAGAAGAAGTCCTCTCTCTCTCTCTCTCTCTCTCTCTCTCTATATATATATATATATATATATATATATATATGTGGGACCTTTTGAGGCTTTGCAAGGCTTCTAAGGCCTTGTTTTTTATTGACTTCGCAAAAAGTGTTTTTATTAAGAAGTACTTCGGGAAAAATTGGAGTAAATTAAACGTTTTTCATTAAACGTTTTTTTGTAATTATGAAATTATATATTTCCTAAATATTTATTTTTAATATTTTTTCCCACGAAATTAAAAGAATTTTTAGCTCTTGTGAAACAATTCTTTTTTTTTACTTATTTGGGCCAAATATAAATCAAGGGCGTTCACAGAGTTTTTAATTATACAATATACCCTCATCCAGGGAGAGTGAAATTTATGACCCCAACCATACCCAAATAATTGATGTATTAGTATCTTTAATATTTTCCATTTTATCTCATAATTAAATATTAACTATTTATAAAAAAAAATTACTCAACTTAATATTACCAATTGTCCATTCTCTTAAATATTTTTGTGAAAGTAATAAAAATAAGAATTTACATAATTATATGTATATATATACATAATTTAATGTTTTAAATACCAAGGAGGCAAACAGTAAATATTACATATTTAAAATTTAATTACATAAATAAGTAATTTAAAAAAAAAACGTTATTAAGCGGCAAAACTGTGAAAAACTCACCGTTTTGCATGCATGCACTTGAAAAACGTAAAAAAATTCAATTAGCCAATCTTCTTAGGGGGCGTTTGGTTGCAAGGAATGTAATGGAATGGAGTGGAAAGGTAATGAAAATGAGGAGGATTGGAAAAGGAATGGGAATAAAAACTTTGTTTGGTTGAAAGGATTGGAGAGGTAGTTTATTGGGAATGGGAAAAGTGAAAAGAAAAAAGTGTGATAAAATGACTTTTATGCCCTTTATACAAATGAATTAAAAAAATTATATTTTAAATAAATATTTAAGTATTTATGTAAATTAATTATCGTAAATAAATATTTAATTTTAATATGTCACAAAATTTCCAAATTTTTTGTTAATATCAGTAATTAGCGAGTAATTAATTATAATAAATAGATAATTACCAATTTAAATATATTTTTAAATAAACATATTGTGAACCATAATAATTATTTTTTTAGCCATTCATATTGATTAATGTACAAATTTGTTGTTAATATTATGATAAATAAATAATTAATAGATTTAAATAACTAATTACAATTTGGTTAATGTCCTAAAAAATATTTCCAAAAAGAAATTGGTTAATGAAAACCTCTCTAATTATAACAAACATCAAATTACAACAATCATCATTCAACATGCATTCAACATACAAACATTAAAATATTTATAACCATCCGATCAAATTACAACAAAATCATGCAACATTCATTCAACATACAAACATCTAAATATTCTTAATCATCCAATCAAATTACAACAAACATCATTCATTCAACATGCAAACATCAAAATATTTATAACCATCCGATCAAATTACATAAAACCAAAGAGATTACATACTAGGTGGGGTATAGCCCAACCTTGATAACAACACACGACAAAAACGCAACTTTTTGTTCTCGGGCAACCCAAAAAAAATTTTCATTTGATCATCATCATTAGGCAAAACCTATAAGCAACATAGCATCATTGTCATAAACCGTTTCAAACGAAAAGGAATTGAATAAGAAATGATTAGCGAGCTACAAAAGTACCTGTAGGATGAACATCGCCTCATCATCAGAAAGACCTTCAATTTCAAAAATTACTTGAGGCAGTAAATTTTTTCTTTGGTGAATTTCAGCAAGAACAGTTTCATGAGCCTTCTCACGAGCTTGAAGGGCCACTTCACGAGCTTGAAGGGTCACCTCACGAGCTTCATCACGTTGCACCTCACGTGCTGTGGCTTCAACTAGTGTCTTAAACCCTGGACCAAGAATTTCCACGAAATTTTGAAAATTTTAAGATATTTTATCCATTGATGGATCCACGGGAGATTTTCTTTTTTGACGTCCTCTTGAGGTGCTTGTCTCTGATCCTATAGGCGATGGGGCCGGATTAGGTTCCTCTGTAGCCATGTCAAAATCATTACTCGCCATTTCAAAGAAGCATGTGTCATCATCCAAAGTGATGTTCTCATGTGAATACTGCTCTGCATCATCCCCAATATCCCCTCTTGCACTTCCTTGAGCTCTATCTCTTGCGAAGACTGCAACCAAGTCATTAAAGAAAGGAAAAGCCTTGCCATACATACCACTTGCTTCCTTATGATTCTACATTACATTAGAAATAAGTTAATAATATAGTGTCAAATGTATAGTTCATGTTATAATCACCAATCCAAATTATGTGTACCTTAACATACTCATCATATGCACTTTTTTCACATTCAATAGTGCATCGCTCATAGTTCCAGTTGAAGCCACTTATTTGTAAAATATCGGCAATTGCAGTAGTCTTGCTTCTAAACAATTTTACCCGAGACTCGATGTTGGGAAATGCTTTCAAGGTGCTCGTTGGAATCTTTTCTTTAACCATTTTTTCCAATTGGTTAAGGTAACCATTTCTAAACCCATTCTCCGCCCGCCATAATGTATTTGTAGATAACTCAACTAACGCATCAATAAGGGCTTTGTCTTCTTCCACAGTCCAATAATGCTTGTTTTGTCCCCGACCCCTTGGTTGTGAATCTGACTCCATTCTATATAAAGAAAAAAAAATACATGCAATGGTCAATATTAAACAATAAATTGATTGTGGTAAATGTTAACAAGATAGCATGTCATGTAGACAACATTACACAAAATTTCTATTTCACCTGACAAGATCACACCAAAGACATCAACAATGAGACCACAAAATGATATTCACACCAAATACATTAACAATGAAAAAAAAAAACATACAAGTCATAAAACATAAGTAACATATATATTTGAGTTCACATGGACTCATTAAATATAAAATGATCCTCATTTTCGTTTCACCATCAAGTTGAATGCCAAGTGTTAAACATGTCAACGGCCATGTTATGCCTAAATTGTGTCCACGCGTCCGTTGGTTCAATGGCCGTAATATTTTCTATATCATCTTCTACATTTTCATCTAGGGTTAGATTGTCAACCTCATCTTCGGCAGGTCTTCTGCCATCTCTTGTCTAATAAAGTTATGGAGTAGACAACAAGCATTAATGATGCGTCGTTGGGTGGCGATGTTATAAAAACTTGGGCTTGATAAAATTTTCCAACGGCTCTTTAGAAGACCAAATCCTCTCGATCACATTTCTTGCACTAGCGTGTTTCATGTTGAAAAATTCTTGAGGTGTAAGGGGTTGATGGCCATTGGACCAAGAACTTAAGTGGTAGCGTTGTCCTCGAAAAGGTGCAAGAAAACCAGGGCTGTTTGCGTACCCGACATCCACTAAGTAGTAAAAACCTAGGAAATCGAGAAAATTTATTAGTAAAAGGTTTTTGACCAATTTATTTGTAGGATTTGAGAGCCAATTGAAAAAATAATTCTTTTATTTACCATCTGGAACCCTTAATCCATTAGGCTTGGTTACAGCATCTCTAAGGACCCGGCCATCATGAGCTGATCCTTCCCAACCAGACAAAACATATATAAATTGCATGTCTTGGCTGCAAACAGCGAGGACATTAGTAGTTATTTCAGATTTTCTTGATCTATATCTTGGACGATCAACTTTGGGTACATTTACACGTATATGTGTCCCATCTAATGCACCAAGGCAATTCTTCATTAAGTAAAAAAATAAATTATTAGTTACCGAATATCAATGAGTAGTACAAGACTTAGTTTATTACCTTAAACCACTTCCATCTAAAATCAGTTGAATTCTCTGGTACAGGTTCTGGTTTCTTCAAAAGAACAGAATGACAGAGAATGACTGACTTCAACACAGCATGGAAATGCCGACTAACTGTCTCGCCCGATCGAAGAAAATCAAATTTAATTACTCTATTCTTAACATGGTGAGCAAGAATATTTAGAAACATTGCGACCATTTCGTGGACGGCAATGTTTATCGTGCCTCGTAACCCACCAGTTGTAATTAATAATTGACACAAATTATGAAAACAATGTCGATTCATGCGTAGTTTGTCAATGCACTTAACATCATTTTCAAAAACTATACGGTGCAGGTACTCATGTTGCTTGCGGCGTCTAATAGATGTCGATGAAAACTCATGTTGAATCATTCTTTGTCTTTCATTACGTCGTTTTGCCAAACATGTAGTGATCATGAGTGTCATTACGTACATATAACATATGATCATAACGCAATATAGCCGAAGTTGTTTAAGCTTGGTCATGTTGTCAAAATCTAAAAGTTAACAATAACACATATATTAGTTCTCCACGTCTTAACTAAAAAAATAAAAATAACTTGAAAGAAAATCTAAAATTATTTATAAAAAAAAAAAAAACATGTAGAGAAAACATTAATATTGAAGTAACTTAAGACTATTGCATAATCAATATATAGAAGCACAACAAAAAAATAATTCATGTGGGAATATATATAATTATTATATTTAAAACTTGTAATATATATAAACAGAGGATGATGTTTGCTTAGTCATTAATAGAGAATGATTTGGTGGATCTCTTAAACTCAAATTGGTAGATGATCCTTGTCCTGTTGCCTTACTTTATTCCCAATAAACAGAGCATTTATTAAAAAAAAAAAAAACTAAAAACTAAAAATAAAATCATGCTAGAGTGGTTCCAACACAAAAGCCACAGAGATTGACATACCATAATAAATACAATAGCATGACATTTGTTTGCATTGTATGACTATGTCACTAAAGTTGTATAAATTGAACTCATAAATCATTCCCAGTAACTTGAAATAAAATTAATAATAATAGTTAACATTATCACAATTGATGGTCTTCAAGAACATGGTTGCTTATCATTTCTCTTTCACTAAAAAACCAAGCATTGTAATGTAGACCAAAACATCAGTTTATTGAATGCAATAGGCATGGTTATTGAAGTGGTACAATCTAAAAGTTTTTAAGTTTGAAAATTTATCAGCCAATCCAAGAGATGCATTCAACAAACATTCTTGTGAACAACAAATGGAAAAAGTGGATATTGCTATGCTTTATTTGTATTTTTTTGGGATTAATACAGAGTGAGTAATAGGATTAATACTGCTTAAGATAAACATAGAGTGAGTGTTAGGATTAATACGGGAAAAATTTGAGCATTTTTAAATTGAATAATTCGTAGAGTAATCAGACCAACAAAAAGATGCTAAATGATTACTTGCATCATTTTTCAAAAAAACCTTTATCCAAGACATAAGAGAAAAAAAAGAAAAAAAATAAAAGAAATCCTTCATCGAGAAAAAGTTGAAGATCTTTGTTATCTCCACAAATGGCTCACAATCGGAAAACCATAAAAAGATCCAATACATCAAAGTTTGCACGCCAACACAAAACCAAATTTTGTCCCAAGATCCGGATCAGATGATCAACATTAAAAAAACAAAAACAAAAAAACAACTCAAACAACAAGGTTAAAGATCGGACCAAAAACAATCAAAAAAAGCAGATCTATTGGATCAAAACATAGAAAAAAAGCCGACATCCATTCAAAGCAAAAGAAAGAATCCAGATCTTTAGAGAAAAACCAACCAGTATTTCGTTAAATAGTCGTCGGTCGTTTGCTGCTCACCGTTCACTCAACAGCCTCGATGATTGCGATTTTTCTCCACAACCGCCCCGTCGATCGTGATCTCTCTCCAGCTCCACAACCACTTGAATGATCTAGAGAGAAAGGAGAGAAATATTTGTTCAAGGGCACTATGGTCATTTTGCATGTCAGTAATGAAGAAACCCCCCATTTTTTAGGTCATTGTGAATACCCCATCATAACCCCTTCACTCCTTCCTCAATACTCTCCCACTCCCATTACTCCACATCCAAACAAAGCCTTACCCAATGTAAGGAGTCATTCCCATTCCACTCCTCCAAACCAAACACCCCCTTAAAGCACTCTTTCTTATGACAGTTGGAGTTGTACGTCCAGATCAATGCCACATGCATAGTTAGTACGTATCTAATTGCATATTAGTCCAATCAGAAATATATATAGTATGATACATCTGACGTGAAAGAGTATCAAGACAATGGAGAAGGACTGCAAGACGTACGGACGTGCATGCCGTAATACGTATACATTTTCAAGTGATGACAGATTCATGCATGACTCAGCAGAAGTTTGATCCTCATTGCATCTTTTCGCGCTTTGTTTGATGTTATCATCTTCACAGTTGTTGATTTGTTTGTGAGTCCCTCCATTCTCAATGTGTTTTAGATGTTCATTGAGTTGATGGGGGCCTAATTAACAAAGAATCGAATAATCTACACTGAGGTTTGTTTATAACATCAAAGAATCTACTACAGTCATAATCTAGTTCATGTTTAACTTTCATTTTCACAATATATATATATATATATATGTGTGTGTAGCTCTCAAAGCAAAACCAAAGATATTCATGATAACTTATAGTTCATGTGATATTGATTAATTTGTCTCATCATTTGTTTTACACTGTTCTCTTCTTCTGTTTGGTTTGCTGCAAGTAAGTCTTAAATTAATCTAGGGTTTTCACATGATAAAGATAAACATTAAAAACCAATCCCATTAATCTCCTGTACATATATTTAATTACGCACATATCCTCAACGAATATGAATAATATTATTCATCCTCAAATAATGTTTCAAATAATGTTCCGAATTGTATGTATTCAGAATATTACTTTGAAATACTATTTCAGGATAAACAGCATTACTCCACAAACATAGCAGACTTGCGTACATAAATCACACTAATTCACGTACACACATGAATGCATACCAGGCATCTCCTCATATTCTTTTTTCAATTTTTCAAAATGCCTATAATGAGTTTAGCTGCTTCAAGTAGCTAGGTACGAATGCAAAGTCAAGTAATACCTAAATGTTCAAGACCTCTATGCATTAACTCACCATAAATTTAACTACACTTATCCAAATCATATCATTATTACTTCTATGAAAACTATATTATTCATAGGTCAGTATCTAACAAAACATTAAACGACCGAAGAATCGGGTGCAAAACAGTTGCCATCCAATTACCTTATCTCTCTCTCTCTCTCTCTCTCTCTCTCTCTCTCTCTCTATATATATATATATATATATATATATATATAACCCATCATCTAGAGACGTCCCTAGATTTCAAATTTAGAGATATTCATAGTAGCCATCGGATGAAAATCTGACGGCTCTTATCATTATGAACAGTAAAAACCGCGTTCTACAGTGTTATACAGTGATCATAAACAGTAAAAAGGTATACAGTGTTTATATAATCAATCAACCATCGGATGATGATCCAACGGCTTAGATTTAAAACGTCCCTAGATTTCAAATCTAGGGACTTACTTAGATGATGTTTTTCCATATATATATATATATATATATATATATAAAAGGAATGAGGTTCCCAAAACGGCAAACCCCAACCCCATACTAAAGCCAAAACCAAAGATTAGTTCTTCAGGTGGAAATCGAGAAGCACGCTCTTCTTGGCCGTTCACGAATGGACCCGGCACAGGCACTAGAGGAAGAGCTCGTACATACTCTTCCACCAGTGGCTGATATTGATCTTGAAGGTGACAGTCATGGAAACACAACTCAAGCCCTTCATAGTCCGCCGGTTCTTGATGAAATAGTTCAAGCAATGCCGCAGGAGCTCGTACATACTCTTCCACCAGTGGCTGATATTGATCTTGAAGGTGACGGTCATGGAAACACAACTCAAGCTCTTCATAGTCCGCCGGTTCTTGATGAAATAGTTCAAGCAATACCGCAGGAGCTCGTACATGCTCTTCCACCAGTGACTGATATTGATCTTGAAGGTGACGGTCATGGAAACACAACTCAAGCCCTTCATAGTCCGCCGGTTCTTGATGAAATAGTTCAAGCAATGCCGCAGGAGCTCGTACATACTCTTCCACCAGTGGCTGATATTGATCTTGAAGGTGACGGTCATGGAAACACAACTCAAGCTCTTCGTAGTCCGCCGGTTCTTGATGAAATAGTTCAAGCAATGCTGCAGGAGCTCGTACATACTCTTCCACCAGTGGCTGATATTGATCTTGAAGGTGACGGTCATGGAAACACAACTCAAGCTCTTCATAGTCCGCCGGTTCTTGATGAAATAGTTCAAGCAATACCGCAGGAGCTCGTACATACTCTTCCACCAGTGGCTGATATTGATCTTGAAGGTGACGGTCATGGAAACACAACTCAAGCTCTTCATAGTCCGCCGGTTCTTGATGAAATAGTTCAAGCAATGCCGCAGGAGCTCGTACATGCTCTTCCACCAGTGACTGATATTGATTTTGAAGGTGACGGTCATGGAAACACAACTCAAGCCCTTCATAGTCCACCGGTTCTTGATGAAATAGTTCGAGCAATGCCGCAAGAAGCGCTTATTGGCTCGACCGAAAGAAAAATACTAGTTTACACAATGTTTGTATGCTGTTTCATAGTCTATCATATTAGGCTTTTTAAGTGGGATTGGCAAACTTTTATCGAACTTGGAGCTGAGATATTCAAAGAATTAAAATCTATTATTAAAGCTCAGCGGAAAGGAAAGCTTCTCGAGTTGCTGTTTGACAGGGTCTTCAGGGTGATCGCATGCATCTGCTACTATTGTTTTGTTTATCGGAGACAACAAAGAAATTAATGCAGGTTCATTTACTGTTTTCTTCCCTATTTTTGATTTAATTTTATCACAGTACTAATATTTAGTTTATTTCTCATGAATATTACATTTATTTTTGGACAAATTTTTCTCTAAAATCTTTTTTGTTTAAACTATAGTTTATTCGTCTTTTTTCTTGCCATACTGACAAGTCTCATATATTGATTGTGGTTTCTCTAGGGTGCATCTGTTTGATGGTGCTATGGTGGTCACTTCTTCATACTGAAGAGGTGAAGAGAAAAAAGCTAGTTGTGCCAAATATGACAAGCTACTAAGTATCTACAAGAGTGGTTCATTGTTGCCCATATCTGGGACTTACAGGCTCCCAAACCTTTGATGTCTTTCTACTTCACAATTCTGTGTCTATGCAATCAATTCTTGGTAAACAATTCATTTGAGAGATTAAATATGATATTCTAGCTAATTTCTTGTCAATAAATTTCTTGTCTAGATGATACAATCCAAGGTTATTTGCTGAATTTGCCACATGAATCCTTTGTTATCTGCAAGTTAATTAGATTCTTGTCAATAAATTTTTTGTCTAGATGATACAATCCATTGTTTGCTGAATTTGCCATGAATCCGTTGTTATCTAAAAGTCAATTAGATTCTTACCAATAAATTTCTTATCTACATGATACATCCAGGGTTATCAACTGATCAATTTGCCATGAATCCTTTGTTATCTGAAAGTTAATTAGATCCTTACCAATAAATTGCTTGTCTAGATGATACATCCATGGTTATCAACTGATCAATTTGCCATGAATCCTTTGTTATCTGAAAGTTTATTAGAGTCTATCAATAATAATTCATTAACAATCTTAAATGAAATTGAAGATTCAACACAGAATCTCAAACAACCGCTCATCAGGTAAAATCAAAGGTTGTGAGTCATGATTGGTCAATTGGCTGAGTCCGGATTGGTAAATTGTCAGCATTGCAGGATCCTGGTCTCGAAATGCAGCCCTTCATTTGGCGCATTATCTCCTCCCCATTTTGGGTTTTTCTCATAACAGTTCACAACATTAAGATCATTAACAGCAACAGAAATTACAAAATCAAACCCTTTTGCTTTGACTTTCTTATGGCAAACTGCAGAGCATAAAAGCATGCTGAGAAAAGCAAATCTTAGAGTATCTAATAAGAGAGTAGAGCATAAACGTACTAACTAATTAAGCACTATATCCTGCAAATTAAAATATATATATATCCAGAACAAAATCAATAAATGTTTATATATATTAATTAGGAACTCTAGCTCTCTAACAGTATTTATAAGAAAAATTAATATGCCATACACAACATCTAATATTTAAAACCACTAAAATCAAATCATACAGACTCATTTACAAACTTTCCAGGTTAATTATGAGAAGCTAATTAACTTGTAATCAAAGTCACTAACCCTGATGCTCATGGGAATTATCCAAATAGAATTAGAGCTACAAGAGAAGTACTAACCTTGCATTCAAAGTTAAACATCCCCTGGCAGAAATGTGGCTCATTTATGAACTGCAGAAAATGCAAAAGTAATCAGAAACTAATGGTTGAAACTCTCCATGAATATTAAATTGGCAGTTGAAGACTTATTAAACTAAAAACATACCTGAATCTTCCTAAACACTTATGATTCCTTTGCTCCATTTACAATTCAGATGAGAAAACTAATTAAGCTCATTTGATATCTGAGCCGGGTACAAAAATTTCAGTAATTTAATTGATTATTTAAGAAATTAAACAGTTTGTACATTACATTGTTACATAGATAAACTAATTACTCATGTGTATATCATCACTTGATATAAGACTCTTTCATTTACTATTCTCAAACTTTATGTAGATATGCATGACATATATAACTGAATTAATTCAATGGCATCTCATGACTCAAAGTAAAAAAAAAAAAAATGAATGCAGGTTTAAGTGGAGTGGCAACACTTGACAGAAGAGCAGCATCAAAACTCAAGCTTTCTTAGAACATGTTTTCTTAGATTTCTAATTTTCTCCTCATAGAAATTCCAACAAAATATATAAATATATATATATACACGCACAAAAATTTTTTTTTAATAGAAAAAAAAAAAGGTTTAGTTTTGGATCTCGTTGTTGTTCTTGTGTTGAATGCTCTCCTATGGATCTGGACATCGGCATCACGCCCGGCACTCTCGCACCGTCCCAGTAAATCACTCTGCCTCCTCCTGTCTTGCCGCCTCGATCCTCTCCATCTCATCCGGGCTATCCGGCTGCAAAACAACCCCAACTCTCCTCATCGTATCAATCCATAAATCCATCGTCTTCGTTCTAAATTTTGAAACTTTTGAAGTTATGTGGCTTACCTTGAGATCGGAGGAGAGAGGAGTGATTACACCACCATGGCAAAGCACGGCACGATGACAAGCTGCTCCGGCGGTGGACCTCACGTGGTCGCGTGCGTGTCAATATCAAGGTATAGGGATGAGAATATAATAGGCTGAACCCGTGTATTCCCTTGTTCCAGAACTAGAGAAGTGATGAATTCTAAATGTAAGCATTGTAAAATGAGGATAGGGACAGGGGATTGGAAATAGGAAAAAATAAAAAAAATTAGAGGAGAGATGAATTCTAAATGTAAGCATTGTAAAATGAGGATAGGGATAGGGATAGGGGATTGGAAATGGGAAAAAATAAAAAAAAATTATATATATATATATATATATATATATATATATTTTAATTGATGAAAAAAAAAAAAGGTGAGATTTTAAGTAAAATTATTTTTTGTACTATCTAATATCTTAATTAAATAATATTTTTTTAATTGTTTTTATATAAAACAAATAATTATTAAATAGTTTCAATTTTTATCTCTATAGTATTTGTAAAAAATATTTTTAATTAGATATTTAAATTTCAAAAAATATAATTAAGTCATTTGTACTTAAAATGAAATAAATAAATATTCACGTGAGAAAATTTCAGTAGAATTTTTTTTATTCCCACCCAGATAATTGGGTGAATATTTTTTTATACAATTCTTTTATTTGTAATACATCTCTGTAGAGGCTTATTTGATTTACTAGTTGTTTTATTTTATCATTTATTTAAAATCTACAAAATACACTTACACACACAATTATATCATAAAACTTTTTAAAAAATTCCAACCCTCAAATATTACTCTATTAGGGTCCGTTTGGATCACGGAATAGGAATGGTAATGGTAATGGTAATGGGAAAAGCAATGGTAATGAAAAAGGTGTTTGGTTGAAAAGAATAAATATTGGGAATGGGAAAAGTAGGATAGAGATTATATGTAAAATTACTTTTAATGCCCCCTAATATAAGTAATGATATGTTAATATATAAAATAATTACATATAAATAAATATCTAGTCTCGGTAATTATTATAATTAAATTTTTTATTAATTATTTTATTTAATTAAATCTAAAAGGGAAAAAAATGTCATTTTAATTTAGTTATTATAATATAATAAAAAAATTATTGTTAATTATTATTTTTTTAATTATTATAATATTTAAATGACTCATTTTATGTTAAATATAATTTACTTTAATTATTATAATTAGTTATTTAAATTAATGATTATTATTTAATTAAATCTTAACTATGAGTAAAATTGTCATTTCCTTATTAGTAATTTATTTAATTAAATATATACTAGGTAAAAATATCATTTCACTTTAATTACCATAATGAAATACTTTTATTGACTATTTAATTTAATTAAATCTTTATAGGGGCAAAAATGTCATTTCAATTTAATTATTATAATGTAATATGTATATTAAATAATTATTGTTAATTATTATTTATTTTAATTATTATAATTAGTTATATAAATTAATTATTACTATTTAACTAAATCTTAACTAGGGACAAAAATGTCAATTCACATTCAATAGTATATATTCCCCTCCATTACCTCCAATTTTGGAGGTAATAAAAAGCCTTCACTATATATAATGACATTACCTATAGTACTCATTACCAAGTTAATAGTAATATATCCAAACATGGTTATAAAATCACTATTTATAATTATTCCCATTCTAATAGTTTTCTAACCCCTAATCCAAACGCTCCTTAGTCCATTTCTACATCAGTATTTGTTGAACACTCGAATGACATAGAGCTCTATCCAGTTCCACTATAGGTGCCATGTCCTTACTCTTATAATTTGTTTTCAGTATATAATCAATCTTTCAAATATATGCTCATTTGCATTGTTCTTCCGTTCATTTAGCTCGTATTGTCTAATCCTCCTTTTACTTCTAGAAATTGGTGAAATTAGTAAATCACTTGTCATGACAGTTACACAAGATAATTATGTTTTGTGCTAATTATGTTTTGTGTTCTCTATCAAAAGAAAATACAAAATTATTAATTTTTTAAAATTAAAAAATCATTAAAATTATTATTTAAAAAAATCCAAAGTTCTGGTGGGGATTCCCTTGAACCATTCTGATAACATCTGCCACCTCCAATATGCTGATGATTTTCTTATCTTCACTACTGGAGGACAGGAAGATCTTCATATCATTAAACTTATCCTATATCTTTATGAGGGGTCCTCTGGCTTATCCATCAATTTTTCAAAAAGCTGCCTCTACTCCTCTAACTACGGCTATCAACCTCATCACTCCTCAGCTAGAATCCTAAACTGTACACGTAGCAGTCTCCCAATCACCTACTTAGGAGTACCTCTTTCTAGTCGTAGACCCAAACATATCGATTGGGCGAAACTCATTAACATGGTTCGCTCCAGGCTCACCTCTTGGAAAGCGAATTACCTTTCATTTGGTGGACGCTTAACACTCATTAATTCTGTCCTCTCAACTGTCCATGTTTACTGGATATCAGTTTTCAAGCTCCCCGCTTGGGTGATCAAAGATATTGATAAAATCCGGAGAAATTTCCTTTGGAAAGGCCCCAATCTGGGACCCAAAGGAGTCAGATTGATTGCTTGGAGTAGGATCACTAGACCGCGGGATATGGGAGGCTGGGGAATCCTTAACCTTCAGACCTTCAATAACGCTTTACTTGGAAAGTGGTGGTGGAAATTAACTTGCAATCCTAATAGCAGTTGGGCCAAAATCATCCACGCTAATTATTCCATAAGTGACACTGTTGGAGTGCTCTCTCATACCCCACCCAGAAACAAGTCCTTCTTTTGGGCAGGGGTGACTTCCACATTATCTCCCTTCTGTTCATGCATCACGAAATCCATAAGAAATGGCTCTAACACTTCACTTTGGTCTGATCGTTGGCATGCTGGACTTCGTCTTAAAGATTGCTGGCCCGATCTATTCAATGATTGCACTACTCCATGGATATCCATCAGACAATTCACTCAGTATCTAAACAACCCCGAACTCTTATTTCCTACTTCCACCCCCAACATGTTATCTGCTCTTCTTGAAATTATCCCTGATTGCTCCCAGACTCAAGATGATGTTCACACGTGGACCCTTGACAAAAGTGGCACGTTCACTGTTAAATCCTTTTATAAATTTCTCATTGATGGTGGAACACGCAGCTCACTTTATCCCCTTTTCAGGAAAAATCACTGCCCAAGCAAAATTACTCTCTTCTGTTGGCTTGCTGGGGAGGACAAAATCCTCACTCTCTCAAATCTCTTCAAGAAAGGTTACAATTTCCAAAATTCCACCGACACCTGTGTCCTTTGCCATAATGCATCTGAAAATCTTCAACATCTCTTCATCGACTGTGAATTTTCTAAACGCATCTGGGCACTCTTTTCACAAATTTTAGAAGCAAACTCTCTTCCACAGACAATTCCCTCACTGTGGACCATTTGGATACCATCCTTAGCCCCTCAGCACCGAATCCCCTGGGACCTCACGTCCTGTGCAATCATGTGGAATATCTGGCTTGAAAGAAATACTTGCATCTTTCAATTGACTGCATCTTCGCATCTCAATATTATTCATAAAACTGCTAACATGCTTTTTTCCTGGTTCTCAACAGCAGCCGACAGACATCAACAAAGCCTCAATGAAGCTTCACAATCAATCAAGCACTCACTCAACTTTTTTAGCGCTAGAGCCTCAAATCCTACTGGCGATCACGACCACGACACTGCTCCGGCATAGTTACTTCTACTACATCTCTATTGAGGCCTGAGATGCCAGACGGCGTCTTCCGCCTGATTAGACTTCCCTCTACTTTCTGCCTCTTTGCTTTCTCCTCTGTACTTTGTTCCCCTCACTTCTGGTGAGAGGATTTAGCACTTTGTACTTTTGTTCCCCTTTTAATAAATCAGTGGTTTATCCACTTTTATTCAAAAATAAATAAATAAATAAGTTCCACTTGCAAATTTTCTTCTAATCATATTTACAAGATGTATGGCCCATAGATGTACGTTTGAAAGATGATTCAATATTTATATTCAAATTAGAAGTTCAGCTATTTTCATACCTTGCATAATATATGTCATACATTTCATAAAGCAAATTACGATAATTATTTTTATAAGAAGAATGATAAGTCGCAAACAAAGAGTAAATAAAAGTGTTGTTAATTGTAAATCGCAGATCAAGAATCATAAATAAAACGGAAAAATGATCAATTTTTTCAAAATATTTTTTAAATTTTATTACTATAGGAGCCACAACGAGAGTAAAATTAGGATCATGCATGTATTTAAAAAATTTAATAATAAAATACAATTGATTAATAATCATAAAAATCAAAGTCAAATTTATCATGAATTGTTTCAAAATTATCAATTTTAATTTACGAATATTAAGTAAGAAGAAATCAGTAAATAAATAAAAATATATAGTGGATATGTGTCAAATTCTACAAACGCTCAAACTAACAAAATCTATCCAAACTTATCTAATTTCAATTTAAAAAATTACAATCAAAAACAAATTTAAGCTTGTCATAAGGTAAAGAAATCCTAGTCCTAGTCTTCTACTAGTCTACTAAGACTAGGATTTCAACTAATTAATAAATAGAGCATCTAATATTCCTTACCTCAACTCCAATAGAGTCCAAAAACAAAGAAGAGCGAGCTATTAATCAACAAAAAAATTGAAATAACTTGAGAAGCTAGCATGGATGTTCATAATAATAGTGAGTTGAAAGAATTTATAGAAGTCATGGGCATTGTGGTTGTCTTCATACTCGGTGTCATCATCTTGATTCTCTTCTCAATGGTTGCGCTAGGAATCTTTCTCCTTTTCCGTATGGTGATCATCACTGCCGTTTCCAAGTGGTTTTATGGCAGTGAAGAAGTAACAACAGTTGATGATGTAACTGCAAGCACAAGTAGCAGCAGCAGAAGGCAGCTGAATCTGTTGGAGACCATCACTCATCTTTTCTGGTTCGGTGTTATTTCTTGGACTAGCAATTCATTCATTTGGGCAATCATACCTGAAGAATTCCATCCAAATTTGAAGGCATACAAAAAGGGGGAGTATAGATGGTCTAGATAGACACCTTTTGTCTTCATACATCTGTTGAACAACCCTTCAAAAACTGCTGCTAATTTTGCTGAGACTTTCACTCGCCATGTACTTATCAATATAGGCTTTGACCACTTGTCATCATCTAATCCAAATTATAACTATCCAGGAAACTATGATTCCAGTGTATATTATTTTGAGAAGGCTCTGAGCAAGAGTAGTTTTGCTCGTAAACTTATTGGAAGATATAATTCCATTGATTGGGATAATGGTGGTGTTCCACGGCCACGAACACGGTTCACTGGCCTTGAAAAGAGGATAATGAGGTTTTGCTTTTCACCTGGAGACGATGAGTGGGTAAAGCCTTTTAACAACTGGCTCAAGTGGTATGTTAAGACTATCCATGAAAGGATCTTTCCATCTCAAGAGTATCAATTGTTTGAAGCCACCGTCACGTTCCTCTTAGTTTCTTTATTACATGACCTTCTAGCTCCTTTTCTCAGTTGGTTTGCTCTATTTGGCATCACTTCTGTGTAGGCTTATTACCATAATTTTTATTTGATTTTTCATCATGTATTTTATTAATTTTATTTTTTAATTAAATATGCGTATTTATTTATTTATGCTTAATATATTATGTTTAGATATAGTGATGACGATAATGATAATAACCAACGACGTTTTGATCTATTGGTATAATTAAGTCTTTTTCATAAAATGTTTATGTCATTTCTGAGGAGAAGTCTTCCAATATCAGTTAATGCAAAATGAGAGCGGTAGGTTCAAGTATTAACTCTTCACATGCACACCTTTATCAAAAAAATAAATAAAAATGATAATGATAATAACAATAGTGCATGAGTTTTTGAAATTGGAAAAAAAAATTTGTAAATTCTAACTATATATGAATGAAATTAAGAAATTAGGCCTTTTTGGATTGGTTTAAAAAAAAAATTCAGTTTAATAGAAGGATTTCTAAAAAAAAATACTTTTCAAAATAAGTGAAGTTTTTTTTTTCTGTATATTGTGTTTGGATATGTTAATGCAGAAGTACTTCTATATTTATGAAGTTGTTTAGGTGTGCATTCGTAGGAGGACTTTTTCAGTAACAAATATTAAAATGGGTATTTATTGAATTATTAATAATATCCAATAATTATATATTTATCACACGGGTGCGGGGGCAAGAGCGGACATGAGTGAATGCCTTAAGATCTTGGAGGCAGAGAAGACTAGATGGAGATGCAAAAAAACTTGGAGAGAAACCTTAAAAACCTATGTCATTTCTTTATTTCATAAAGGTAGTTAAATAATTGTAGAACCCTAAACTCCTTCTGAAAAAAAAAAACTATTTTTGCAAAAGCATCATATGATCAGCAGTGTTTTTGTTTTTGTTTTTTTAGTTTCTGGTTCTGCAGAGAAGATAATCCAAATAAGTCTTTTTTTTTACTCGAAGATGTTTAACTTATGAAAAATGCTTCCAGACTTCTCATTATATTCTAAACATTTAACGTTATATTCAAAACATCGAACATTTTTCTTCTTAGTTCTTCTCATCCAAATAATAATTTATTATCACCCATTAAATTTTTTTAACTAAACAAATTTTAAAAGTTTTTTTTTAAGGGAAATTAGGAAAGTTTAAATTTTGAGCAGAAGTTATGGATTTTAAATTACAAACAAGTTATTCCAAAAAAAAAAAATTTTAAATTATAAAGTTATTATTGACTTCTTAAGTGGGAAGCTAAATTTTCCAAAAAAAAATGTATTTGAATAGATTTTTAAATAAATTAAAACACAATTAATTTTAAACTTGCAAAAATGTTTCTCACTTTAAAAATAATAACCATAATAATATATTTTTATGAAATTAAATAGATGTTTAAAAAATAATTTCATATTTTTAAGAAGGCCAAAAATAGGCAATTTTAACGAATATTTTTTTTAAAAAAGAACGGCTAGCTTGACAAGCTTTTGGTTTTTTTTAAGTGATACTTGACACTAGTGCAATAGCTCTTGTCTATAGGGCTATTTTATTCGGAATTTTTTTTTAAAAAAAAAGAGACTATATTAGAGAAAGCTCTTAATTATTTTAAAAATTAATTAGAATGCATATAATTTTTAGATTTTTTTTTAAATGAATAAATCATAACTTTGCTAAAAAAAAATACCAGTAAGAGGAAGATACAAAGTTATACATGAAAAGGAAGAGACAAATAGATGAAAGCAAATAACAATCAATAATGGTGGGGAAAACATATAAATAACAAAAACAATTAAGCAAGAAGAAAGGAACTCGAGCCTTAGCTACTGCTCATGAGGGCGACAGTGACAGTCTTAACATAATTAGTCAATGCTTGAACTATTTGCCTATCAGCCAATAACACCTGCCCACAACCTAAGGAACTCAAGACTTCTCTTGATGGTACTAACTGCTTCAGTTTTTTAGCTTTAGGAATTGTAGAAATTTATAAAAGAAAGATATGGCTAACATTGAAGATGATCGAAATAGACAGGAATAATTTGAACTTAAAAATACTCTCGTTTCACTCCAGTTAGATATTCCAGATAATGACCTTGGTCAAGAGATCTTAAGTCTCCTTGAGCCAAGCCTAGATATTTATAAGTTTCCAAAAATATATAATCCAAAGATCACAAAAGGAGTTAGGAAGTCTCTTGAAATTGAATATGTGCCTAATGCGATTCCATATTTGCCTAGAGGATCAAATTAAAGGAAAGGAAGAGATTCTGAACATACTCTATTGCAGAGAAGCATAGCAAACAAGTAGCCGTCGGCATCCTGTTACATATCTTCTTAGCAAGGTTGCTCATTGTGGGGATCTTATTATCTCAGGCTAGCTAACCAAGTGAAGATATTGATTTTCATCAAAGGATGTTTATTTCCATGTCGTCTATGGGCCTATGCTCGTTGCTAGCCTCAAAAACCGGCACCTGGTACCATACCCCTGAAGAATATTGGTAGGGGATTTTAGAAATTATCCCCTCCCAAATGTAATACCAAATGCAGTTCCAAAGACTTTAAGGCTCATATATCGAATTTTAGCATGAGTAGTGTATCTTGAGAAGACGTATACCTCACTTAGATTTCCATTAACCCCTATGACTGATTGAATAAAAAAATATATATTTTTATAAAACTTGCAACTATAATACATAGGTAACCACAATCATTGATATTATATAAAAACTAAAAAACTAATATTAGTAAAGTGATTTAATATATAACTGAAAATAGCTAGTATGAAGATGGTCGATAAAACAAATATTCAATAAATAAAATCTGGAAAAATACATTGCTACCAACTCATCTTCTGTCTTGGGCTTTCTTGTTTGACTGGATTTCTTACCATAGATCTCTCCCTTTTTTGTTTAACCTTTGGCTAATAAGCAAAAATAAATATTAAAAATTAATAACAAATAATACTCCAACTAATAATTAATATTTATTCATAAATGAGAAAATACACATAGAACAAGGAAAGACTCCTTTATTCATAAATAATACTCCTTTGTTAAAAATATAATTTCTTTTGTACCATATATACTATTAAGGCAAGATTTTGCAAACCATTTTTAAACATCAAGTTTTACTAGGAAAATTAAAATAAAATAAATATGAACTCATAAAGCTTTTTAATTAAAAATTATGGACTTGGTTTTTACTCCGCAGTTTCTTTGCTCTTCCTTGGAGTCTCATCACCTGTGAAATGTGAGACTTCCATGGTTTTAACCCAATTGCAAAATATGATATGCAATTTGAGCTTTATTTGCAGTGTATGAAAAAATTATAATCTAATGTCGATGAAACCAACTCTAAATAGTCCAATAACTAATAACCTCTAACAAAACTAACTCAAATGGCTTGGACTGTTATATAATGAAGTCAAACTAACTTAAACTATGCTAAGCTTGCCTCAAGCAGTTTGAACTGGGTTGAACCAACAACTAATGGTTACGGTGTTATAGCAGAAGGTACAATAAAATTTAACCCGAATTTAAACTCATAAGCGAGCATTCCAATTCTCCTTTCAAGTTTTCAAAATGTAATGCCTACAATGAGTTTAGATACTTTAAGTAGGCACATATGCAAGCTCGAGTAATACCTGAATTTTCAAGACCCATAGGCACAAATTAATTGCACCACAAATTATCTGGCATTTATTTAAATCATATGGTTCTTGCTATATGAAAACTAGATTCATATATAGAGCCACTACATATTAAAAATTTTCAGAAACATTGAGATCGAGTAGTCCTTAATTTATTGCATCCATTCAAAACTCATCTAAATTTCTACATGTTTGCTTGCTGTTCAAACACACTTATTTAACCATGTATAAATATTTTTCTTATGTATATAATGCAATTTTGTGCATGGGAATGTAATTAGAAGAATGATGAACAATTTTCTTGTTTAGCACAGATCTAATTGAGCCTCAAGTCCAAATTATAGGCCAGTCAGAGTCATCAGTAGCTTATAAACCATGATTTTTTTTTATTATTTTTTTTTGGGTAATATACTAATATTTGAAAAAGTTAAATTTTATCCAGTACTATATAGTATATATACCCCCAACCCGAGAAACCTCTTTGATCATCACTCAGTTCTCAGCTGAAACCCAAGAAGCCTCACTAATCGAAACTCAAGAAGCTGTACAACGATGGTGTCTCCCACAGCGCCAGCACAAGAATCCCCACAAACAACGGTTGAATCCACTGCAACACTTGAAGCCCTGACGACAATGGTGGAGTGGAGTCCCCCACAGCGCCGGCACAAGAATCCCCACCATTACCAACGACGGTTGAGCCTCCACCAGGCCCAGGGCCTGTTCTTGGTGACATTGCAGTAGATGCAGCGGTGGGTGGTATTATTGGGAACGCGGTAGCTGAAGAGATAATTCATTGGCACCGCACCAAGAAAAATTATCGTGTTCGTCATCTTCGTAGCATGCCACGCTAAGCTTTTCAAGTGAGAGCGACGATCCTTGATCAAACTAATGGCTGAGTTTTTTTTTTTTTTGAGGGAAAGAGCTCTTAGAGCTATTTTATTAATAAAAAATAAACAGTCTACAAAACAGTCAGAAATACAGAGGAATACAAAACAAAAGAAAAACCAGAAAACAAGAAAGACAGAACAAACCAACCTGACTAAAAAGATACATAATAAGACTTAAAAAACAAAACCTGAAAATCTAAGAGATTTCATAAGCCAATTGGGGAGCTCTCTGCCATGGTGGAAGAGAGACACTAATGGCTGAGTTGTTTAAAGAGTTGAAAGAACTATGTAAAGCAGAGCGAAAAAAAGGAAATTGTTACCACTTCTTTTCGACCGGGTTGCTAGAGCGATAGCTGCTCGCATCCTATACTACTACTGGTTTTTTCAGAGGCGACAGAGCACTTGATTGAATACAGGTTTGGTTAATGGCTTCTTTCCGTTTTCAGATTAAATTTTTTTGTTTAGCATCTAAACAACATCTAACATTTCTCATAATGGCTGTGGCTTTCTCTAGGGAACAATCGGTGCTTGAAGGTGGTGACTTCTGATGATAGTGACAAGATGAATAACTACGAGGTATTTCTTAGATTGATTCATACATAGTTGACCATATCAGGAACATACAAATCTTGAATGTGTTTCTGCTTCAGAACCCTATGTACATATATGCAATCATTTTTGTTAAACCATACAATTGAGACAACAAATACAAACATTGGACAAAACATTTTACATTCTCAACCAATTCCTTATCAGACTGTGTATTCTCTTGTTCAGTAAAAACCATAGAGCATTCATCACTGCTGGTTGTGACTCTTTACAAGTTCTAGCAAGTTCAGGTGCAAGAAAACTGAAAGTTCCAACCACATTAATGATGTGAGGAGCAGAACCATGATCATATAATTTAGATAGGTCCAAAATCACTTAACTTCCCATTCATATCACTGTCAAGCAACACATTGCTGGCCTTAATGTCCCTATGAGTCACAACTTAGTCCCAGTCTTAGTGCAAATACTGGAGACCAGAGGCCACACCCTTGATTATGTGAAATCTCCTATCCCAATTAAGAGTTTGTTTGCCTTCACCGAATAGAAAACTATCAAGGCTCCTGTTTGGCGTGTACTCATAGACTAAGAGTAGTTCTTCATTGGCGTTAAGGAGAGTAATCAAGCCAGTGAGCTTAAGTCCTTATCCACTTTTTCCCTAAGGTGTCTAACCTCTTCCTTGTCCTTTTGCTTTTTGATCCTGCAACGAAGTCATGAATAAAGCCATCAGCTAATAACCCTAGAATTACAATATTGATGCATTTACTTTGAAGTTCTTACAGCAGATTACAAGCAGTAAATAATAAGGTGCAGTAGCAACCATTTTATCTTTCACTAACAAGAAGCTCATGAACTTAAATTCAGTGCAAGGTTTATAAGCCATCTAGATAGATAGGAATGCAAAATGAGGGTCATTAGTTTTATCACTTAAGAATAGGCTTCCTTGTCAGAAAAGCATTGAAGTAAATTATGGTAAACAATTTATCAATAGAGTAAGTTACTGAATTATCTAGGCAGTGAGTCTTACTGATTTGCAGGCCTGAACTACTTCTGCATCTAACCTATTACCCAGGAATGAGCATAATCCATCAAGTTTTTCAGGACTTCAATAGCGTAAGGCAGTGTCTCTAGTTTTGAAAGAAGCTTCCCAGCAACATTGGCCTTCTGATTATCTGATTTTTTTCCCCTTTACTTTCATGCCGTTCGCATCATTGTCATTCAACTCCATTTCTTCAAGTTCAGCTTCATCATTTGTGCCCAGATCATCATCATCATCCACAAGCATCCTTTTTCTTATGTTCTTCCTAAGAATTATGAGTAAAAATTAGACAGGGAATCCAATCATCACGAAGTTTAAGGGCATGTAAATAATGTACCATAGCTATGATTTATTTGACAAAGAAAAATATTGACATCACATCATTATCAATTTGAAAAGTGTTTTCAACAAAACCTCTAACAATTCAAGCCTTTTTTCCTTCTAGTGCTATTTCCTTAAGTTTTTGTCCGGTCAGACAGCCGAACACAAATATCATGCAGCATCTCTTAGACAAGTTTGTCATATGCATCAGGTTGTTACTGCAAGCAAAAATCAATGCATTGAAATGAAATTCACAGTATAGACATAAGATGATTTTAGCCTTTTGATTTTAAAAAACTCGAAAGAAGCTTTAGAGATAAAAATGGAAGAAGATCAACAAGGCACAGTATTAACTTCAAAGAAAGAAAAATGATATTAGCTTCCAAAGGCAGAACACCAGCTGCTAAAAGAAACATTTTGCAGCAGTGATGAAACTTGGAGATGGTTCAGTAAAGGTAGTGGACCACCAGACCTCAATAAGCAATTAAATTTTATCACCAAACATGCACAGAACTCAAAAGAAAAAGCATGCTTTCAATGCACTTACAGCTAAATTCTAAAAGTAAACTGTCTAATACATAGCAATCCCATTTTTTACCTTCTTAAACAATTCCTTATCCACTGTAGTTTTTTATTCTTTGCTAGTTTTCCCTGTGAGGTTCTTGTTTAATAGAGCCTTTAGAGCATTCATCTTACTCAGTTGGGTTAAGGAATGTAATGCTTCTGATTGAGCCAATGACCTGAAGTCCTCATCCAATTTTTCCATAAGGTGTCTATCCACTTCTTTGTCCTTTGCTTTTTGATCCTGCAACAAAGTCATGAATAAATCCATCAAGTAATCAACCCTAGAATGAAAAATATTGATGCTTTTACATTAACAAGAAGCTCATGAACTTGAATGCAAAATGAGCTTCATATTTACTCAAGGTTTATAAATCATATCAATCATGAGCTTCTTATTAAAGTCCTTTTTAATATTTACTCTTTTGAATAATCTCCATCATGACCTGTTTCTTGGTTTTATGGGTCTACATTCAAATAATTACAACATCAAACAACAATTTCACAGACAGAACTTTGAATGGTTGGTAATTGAATAAATGGATAAACAATGAAAATGATTGCTCAAAAACCAAAACATATATACATTCTCATTTCCATTCTGGGAGCTAGTTTCTAATCAGTCATTCATATCACGTGACAGTAAATGTTTTGAGGAGTCTGCAACATCTGTGAAATACATAACAAAATAATACAAGTTCGGAACTGGGTGAGTTATCACTAAGGTGAAGTTCTAATTACTGCCCACATAAAGATGTGCAATGCAAAAATCACCCAATAATTACACACGACACATTGAACAGGCATGGATTATTATCAAATTATAAATGGTAAAACATCCTGTAAAGTTGATTTATACCTGATAATCACTATCAACGATACTTTCCAATAAAATGGTCAACCTACTGTTTGGACTTGTGAATACTGGGCATTCACAACTGGATGCTCGTCATTGAGACATAACCACAAAAAATATTGGACAAGGGACATCAAATTTCAAAATGTCATGTTAGTCAAAAGCTTAGAGGAGTTCAAACAAAAAAGTTGAATCAAACTATATAATGTAAAGCTCGGCAATGGATCACAGGTAATCATAGAGATACTCACTGAAAAGCAGAACATTAGATTTCATACACCAAAATCCAAATAATTTCATGCTTTAGAGAAAACTTCTAGAGTTCAAATTGGTTGAGTGAGAATACAAACTTGAGAGCTATATGTACTCCTCAGCTTCATCCTCATCATCTAGAGAAATATTGTCCTCAAAATCTTCCTTCGCTGTTAACTGACGAAGTTCAATAAAAATGACAATCATTAGGAATCAAACAGTAATGCACGCAGCTAATAAGGAAAGATAAACTTGTAGAATGGCAAGGCTTTGAGATGATGAAAAAGTCCTGAAAGAACTGAATCTAAATAGGCACTTGATACGAAGGGAAAAGGAACCCACCTGCCCTTGGGGTTGCATGCGGAGGATAGCCTTGTCAAACTCTTGAAGTGTGTCATCCTTCTCTCCGATTCTCCTATCAATGAACTTCAACGACTTGCCACTCTATACTCCTTCAATAGTGACTTATTCCTCTATTTTCCAAATACAAGCACAGAAATAGCCAGAATTATCATAAGTTTTAACCTAATATAGATCTAAAAACCCAAAAAGCACCCTTTTTTTCAAGCTCAAACTTGATTAAAATCAAATTTCTAAATTTCTACACAAACACGAAGGTCTTCGTTCTCAATTACTTTAAAATCAAAACAAAAACCAATTAAAAATGAGAAAAATAAAATCCTTAATCTCCATCTCCAAACCAAAACTAAATCTTTAGAGAAAAAAACAAAAACAAAAAGTAGAAAAAAATCAACACGAAGATCAGACCAAAATGGAAAAAATAAGACACCTTGTCAATGGCTTGAGATCGAGGGCGCCCAACGCGGCGTTCCTCACCCTTACATGGCGGCAGCCGGAGGACCATTTACACCCCGCTTCTTTCCCTTCTTCTTGGAGGGGAGCTGAGGGATTGGCTTTGTCACCATCGAATGTTCTCTGAGTCAGAATCCGCAACCAAATCGGAGCCGGAGAAGAAATCACAGCCAGAAAACAACAATTTCAGGGTAGGAAAAGGAGGAGATGGGCCGCCGGCGAGAAGAGGAGGGGTTTGAGCTTTTATATCGACGCGGGAGAATAGGGTTTAGTAGGAGCAGAAACCGGGTCTAAAGAACTAACGGATCTGAATCCACACCCGATAATACAGAGGAAAATCAATTTTGTTAAAAAAAAAAATTTAAATTCATTCAAACTTCAAAATATGAAAATAACCATCTCCATAAAAAATAATAATATTAATAGTAACTCATTTTTTTAAAATTAAAAAATGGGGGTTCTCCCTCTGACCGTAATGGGTAAGGATTGTGACAAATCTACATCTATCAAAAATAATAATAATAGTTAAGTACTAAGATGTTATGCTTTCTAGTCCTGTACTGTATGTAGAAGCGCTGTATTTGGATTTATAATTAGAATTATCCAATCCTTTTGTGGCATGCTGTTGTTTCCTTAGGAAATGGTGGAGAAAGAATTCTGTTTCGGTTAATTCTGAAATGTTAGAAAAATAAATAAATAAAATGTTAATGAACTAATTAAAATTATATATATATACCTAGGAGCTGATTGGATTCTCACCAATGAAATGTGAAGGATTAGACGAGTCCCAGGTTTAAGCAAAGAGATAACTCCCATTAATTAATTGTATTTCATTCAATTGTGCCTGCTGGCACATTTAGTAAGGACTGGGTTAAAAATAAAACTGATTTATCCTTTCCAATTCAGTGATACTACCGTTCATTCATTGGCAGTTTGGCACAAACCTGGTTGCCTGAATCTTCTTGACATCTTTAGAGATTCATACATTCAACGAACATAATCCAAATACTTAATGCCTTTCAAAAACAGGAGACTAGTTCTCTATATAAAAAAGGCAACCTTGCTCTGGGCTACGCCATCACTATCAATAGCGTCAGTGAGTCCAAGTATCTAGTAAGAGAAGAGACCTAACTACACAATTTTTCATTCTTTTCAACTTCAGATATCATGGCCATGCTAGAGTGTGCAGTTAGCTAGTTTTGCATGATTGTGTACATGATGCAAATGCCTATAAATGTTTTGTTCTGCTTGCAAAGCATGTATATGTATCATCATCATTATCATCATCATCATCATATTTCATAGTGTCAATTTGTTCCGTTATTACCTTTGGATTAATTTGCTTGACAAGCAAATCATCAAACATTAACTCTACTCTTAATGTGATAGACTGCCTATCACCAGGTTAAGGACAGGAAGAACTCAACAGAATGGCGTGCAGCACCATCATCGGAGTAATGGTCATGGCATTGCTCGTGCTCCAGCTCCATTCGACTACTTTGGCAGGTAAGACATCATCATCATCATCATCTCCGCTTAAGAATGAAAGCAGAAGGATAGCATGCATGCATGAACAAATATTTAAAGCACAACTGGTATACTCTTGCAGATGAAAAATGGTGTGTGGCATCAGAGAACGCAATGGATGGACCTCCACAAGAAGCTTTGGACTGGGCGTGCTCACCGAATGACGGGGCTGCAAACTGTAGTGACATTCAAGAAACCGGGCCCTGCTACATCCCTAATAATATAAAAGCCCATGCTTCATATGCCTTCAATTCCTACTGGCAGCTCCACAGAGATGAAGACGACTCTTGCAACTTCAATGGCCTTGCTATTCAAACTTCAACGGATCCAAGTACATAAGCATCTCTCTCTTTCTCTCTCTCAATCTATCTCAATTATAACTGCAACCACAATTAGCCTTCTTCCTGTGCTGCAGGCCATGACAACTGCCATTTCTCAAGCACAGCAGGAGCTGCAAAACTGGAACAGGAGGAAAAAGAACAAACAATGTGGTAAAACTTATGCTTGGCTGTTTACTTGCAGAGCCACTGTAACAACCTTGCAGCATTAAAACTTTTGGATTCTGGAATAAGATTGTTCTCCTTTAAAGCAGCATGTGTGCTGATTGTCTATGCTCCCTTTGCCGCAGTGCAATCATCACTAATATTGAGATTCCAATCATGTGAATTGACAAAATGATTTTCTTGCATAGCCAATCATGACTGTTTGAGGCATTTCCCTGAGCTAACAAAACAACTTCTGAGGTATTGTTTCATAGGAGTAATAGAAACCACATTAACTCTGTCCATGTCCTATCCTAGTTCAACGAGAAGGTTGATAAGGTGGGGATTACCGTGTCAAAATTATACATATACATACTCTTGACTCTTGTGTCTGTCTTTTGCCCCTTTCCTAAGCACAATTTAAATCCATTATATCACACTGAATACTGAAAGCACATGATCAAACAAAAAAAAAATCTGACGTTCTATAAGGTACAACCAACTTCCTGTCCAATCTGCCAGAAGATTTGAGATTATTGGACTTCTAAAGCTAGTCTTGTTTCTACCGACGCTACCACTTGGTTATAATATTTGCACTATATCCTTAATATGTCCAATTACTGTGAGTGTCCTAGATGAAAATGATGATGAATTTGAGAGAAACTTAAATGGAAAAGAAACCAGCAATATAAATTTAAATTTGAAAAAAAAAAAACGCTCCAACTATGTCCACTCATGCATGAAGTTTCGCGGTACCCATCTGCTCCACCCATTCCACATGTTACCTTCACCGAATTAGATTTCACTCATACAAAAAATGAAGCTTCGTTGAGCATGTCATATTCAAAGCAATTCAGATGGAACTGTTGGCCTGTCAGACCAAAAATACGAGGTTGAGCTCATACTTCCACTGTGAGTCACTAGTCTAATTGCTAATTTCTCACAGTAATGCGTTGCTAAATGCCAGTGTCTACAAATTAGGAACTGATATTTGAACAATCAAAACAGCAATTATTTTTAATGAAAAAACAACAGATTTATCCTCAGCATTGAAGAATAAGTCATTCAACAACTGACAAAAAGAAGAAAGGCTAATGGGTGCCCAAAACCAACAAATAGTTCAGCATTTAGTAAAATGTGTGATATAGGAATTGCAAAAGTATTAACATTTACAACGAACAACCATATTGGGCATAAAACAGAGTGCATAAGAAGTACAGTTGTGCTCACACATTAGAACAGTAGGCTTGCCCAGGCGCCAATGAATGCAAAACCACCGAATGGTGCTAATGTAGAGTACTTCCGGTCCTCGAGATATGCCACAGTGTAGCACCTGCAAGGAACAACGCCAAGTTAGAGCTACCAATTCAAGCAGTTTCTGAACAACAATCACAACTATTTAAACAAAAAAAAACTCTTTTTTTTTTTTTTTTCTTTTTAAAGAACACGTACGTGCCCGAAAATGCTAAAATCCCAGTGGTCAACAAGCCACCGAAGATGTTAGGGTGTTTGGTGATTGGAGCTGCCACCAACGCTGCGGTGTGAACCAAATGGTACAAGGATGCAGTTTGCCACACCTTCCAATAGATTCACATTAGCACTGATGAAAATAAGGATCAAATCATAGAAAAAGAAGAAACTCTGGATTGCTTACCTCTTTGTAACTAGGGTTTTGTGGTCTGAATAAATGGGCACCAAAAGTCCCCAGACCAAGAGCAGCCATGCCTACAGTGAATCATCACAATCATGACAAACATGATAATTTTGGGAGAAATTATCCAAATTCGAATCATAAACAAAGTGATTAAAGAGTGGAGAGAGGAAGAGGGAGTACCAGAGATTGCAGCGACCTTGTGCCATACCATGGGATCCATTGATGCTCAGAAAAAGTCCTTTCTCTCTCTGGGACCTTGAGACTTCAATACTTTGGAAGTTTCCCAGAATGACGACCTTTTTGGTTCAATCTGAGCCGTCTATCAAGCAGCAACCTTTTTCTTTTTCTTTTTTTATTAATGAAACTTCATAATATCACTCATGGGTTTTTTTTAAGTAAATATCAAAAACGACTTTTTTTTTATGCATGTATATTCTGGCAAATAAAAATGGGGGTTTTTAAACTGAAATCTAAATTTTCTGAAAATAATATATATATATATTGACAAATAGACGACAAGCGCCCCCCATTTAAGGGTAAGTCAGGGACGTCTGGCGTGTGGGGAGGCAGAGCTCAACCCAGACCATCGCGTCCCTCACCTGCGAGGGGACATGGGATTCGATCTCGAGCTCCCTCAAAACGAGCAGCCCTACTGCAGGGACCCAGTCTCGATCGACCCTAGGCCGTTGGTATATATATATATATATATATATATATATATATATATATCTTACCAAATGGGATAAACCAAGTTCAATTAAAAAAATTACAAAAAAAAACTCATCAGTAACAAAAAGTTATAGAAAGCGATGAGTACTAGTAGTTTCTCACCTAGCTTTGTTTGGGAGATCTCAAGTTGTCAATTTGTCAAAAAGAGTTATAAAAAAACACCAAAAAAACTTAAAACCATTCAAAGTTCATAAAAGAGTCTATCAGCAGTTAAAGAAATACAAATAAAAATAATAAAAACAAAATCACTGTGTTTAAAGGAGAATCATTTTTTTTTCATAAAAAGTTCCAATTCATTCAAACTTAAAAAAATGAAAATAATAAACTATAACCATCCTCACTAAAACAAAATAGAATCTCATTTTTTTTTTTAAATTAAAATTGGAGCTCTCTCCGATGATAATGGGTAAGGATTGTGATTCATCTACATTTATTATAAATAAATAAACAATTCTTTAAGATTGAGTGTAGTTAGATATATGAATGAAATTGACTCAATTTCATTTGATATCCTTAAATATTCCCTCCCATTTTCCACCAACAACATGAAAAAGAAATGCTTCTTTGGAAAAATGTATCAATGTCCAGCATTTATTGGGAGTTATTATTCCACACAACACTACAACAGATGTTGTAGATGGAGCAGAAGTTGTTGAATGGGGACCTAAAATCCATATTACAAAATACAAACTAGTGTTACCACGTGGGAAGTGAAAACTGAAAAGAAAAGCTTGCAATGTTCCCAATGTCCGCCACACCCATGTCCTACTTGTTTGGGTTCAGCTTTCCATTGAAAGTGTGTCCTCAAAAGTAGTGCCTTATCATGCAATGCAACAAATTAAAGCTGGATAGAGTTATGGATCAATTCCACCTTTTTTGTGTTGGAAGTTGGAAGATGGAAGAAGTTTTCCATTATCAAAACATGCCACGGCACCAATCCTTATCCTCCCATTCATTTTTAACAGTGTCTTGTGTTTTCTTCTCACTGCACTACAGACTTGCAGATAAAAATCAAAGAGCTCCCACTTCTTGGGAAATTGCCCAAATGAACGTATGCTGTGCTAATATTAATTTCAAACAAGAAAAACAAACTGCATTTTGGTATTTTTAAAAAAAATTAATATATATAATAAGTTGTGTCTCTGACATCAAATACAGTACTGTTAATTATTAATTATACTCTTGTTCTCACACCTTTGGATAGTATGACTCACCTTTGTACCAATAAATTCACACCTCCTCCTCCTCATTTATTTGGAGAGCTTTAGTCAATCTACTTCTCTCTGTCCAAGACTTGAAGCAGAGGCTAATAAACAACCATGCATCTCAATTCACTGGGAGGAATGGCTCAGGAGCCATTTGGACAGAAGCTCTTAAATTCATTTTGAACTTGTGCAGACACCCTTCAATGCATTACCACTTTGAGCAGGGAAGTGGGTGACACCTCACCCCGTCCACAACTTCATTTAAATTCAATGGCATAACATTATAACATCATCTCTTGTGGTCAGAGAACCAATATACATTGGAAAGTGGGAGTAAAGAAAGAGACTGAACAGTGGAAAGACTGTGCCTCTTGCTTTTCACTAGCAATATATAATGCTGATCCATGATGAGTGAGTTCCAAACAATTGAGTTCTTTACCTTTGGACAAGATGAGCTTAGGAGTTGGAGTGAGTCCAGGAAATGTGGCTGTGCATCATGGTGTTGGAAGCTTAAAGTCAATGGATAGGAAGGTGAAGGTAGCTGAGGTGGCCCTCAGGTGTCTCATACTGGTACTAGGAGTGCTTGTGGCTTCTCTTGTTGCCACTGACACCCAAGTAAAGAAGATCTTCTCCATTGAAAAGAAGGCCAAGTTCACTGAAATGAAGGCATTAGTGTAAGTAATAAACAAGCTTTATGTATATATCATGTAACTCCTTAATCAAGATGTCATTACACACTCTCTTTATGGGATTTAATTAGGTTCCTAGTGATAGCCAATGGGATAGCAGCTGGCTACAGTTTGATCCAGGCTATTCGCTGTGTTGTGAGTGCAGTGAAAGGGAGTGTGCTCTTCAGTAAGCCATTAGCTTGGGTTATCTTCTCCTTTGATCAGGTTCATATATATATATATATATATATATATATATCAAATGAGGCTTTTACATGCAAGAGTGGATTTGAAGCAAGTGTAAATGGGGTGGTGTTTTGATCAAGTATATACTTGCTTTGGACTTGCATGCAGGTGCTGGCTTATGTATGCTTGGCTGCAGTGGCGGCGGCGGCACAATCGGCGGTGCTGGGGGAGTTTGGGCAAACAGAGCTGGAGTGGATGAGCATATGCAACATGTATGGCAAGTTCTGCAACCAAGTTGGAGAAGGTATTGTTGTTGCACTTGTGGTGAGTATCAGCATGGTCTCCATTTCTTGTCTCTCTGCCTTCAACTTGTTTCGTTTGTATGGGAAAAACAAAGGCACAGCTGGTGACATTTGATCAGTACTATGTTAAAGAATTGCCTCCATTAATTAAAGAGTTTGAATTGCCACGTACCAAACCATTAACAAGCCATGCTTCTCTCTTCTTGAGTGCCTGTGAATGTTGAGTGATGAGCTTTGTAAATGCTTGTGTGACTGTAATGAATGCAAGTTATGGCTTTGGATGTGTGTAATGTGTGTGTGCTCCGGCCCCTGTTTGTGCTCTGTAAAAGCAAGAAGAGATTTGCTTATGAGTAGCTTTTTGTATAAATTGTTTTTGAAGTGATTGTGGTTATTAAGATACACAATTTCTTGAATGTTGGTGTAGAGTTAATTTTCATATGATAATGTTTGGTTCTATCATCTCCTTATTTTAGTTTTTCCTTATGTCTTTCAATGATTGAGGAGAAATAATGTTTAAGAAAAGAATGCAAAACAACAACAACAATAATAATAAATTTTAAAAAGTTTTACTAATACATCCAATTTCCATGATTAGCCACTTTGTAGAGAAAAATAAATTAAAAAAAAAATACCTTTCCTTTTATATGTGAAATCCATGATTGTTCATACATATCTATAGACTATATATATATATATATATATATATATTACTAAAATAGATAAATGATAATTCATAAAAAGATTATGCTAAGTGAAACATAAGAGGAAAAACAATAGATCTACATACAGAGAGATAAGTAAAATTTTTTTTTAATAAAAAGATAAGTATAAAATTTGAGAAAAATTAAACAAATAAAAACAAACAATAAGCGGATTGATGATATTTGGTGGTCATGGTTGGTGGCGTGAGGGCAATCATAAATAATATTTGAATATTAATTTGGTTTTTAACTTAAAGACTATCATAGTGATCAATAAATTACATGGAAAAAAATTTACTTCTAGATTAAATTTAAAATTAAAATAATATGTATGTTTGACAAATGGGTCATCCATGATAAATTAATATATTAACCAGAGTAAAACTATCGCATGCATTTAAAGGTGAAAAATAAATGGACCAAACGTTATTTACTGTTATTTTGGGGTAAGGACCAAAATCAACATTTAGGTATGCTCAAGGACTATCTACGAACTTTCTTTTATTTTTCATATTTTTTTTCTATACTATATCTTTTAAAACAAGTCCATTTAAAAAGAGACATAGAAAATAACACACATTGGGACTCCTCCTAGCTGGAACCTCGTCATTGGACTTCTTTGTCTAGCTGGCACAAGTTTGACCAATAAAAAGTAGCATGTGACGTCGATAGGTTACATTAACAAGTTCATGCCAGAGGCGCGAAGAAATATATATATTAATTCACAGAACGCGAAGGAACGAGATCGCTTTGTTTTTCTCTACCAACCCTCGAGCTACGACGACCTCGCCGCGCTTCGCTCTCGGGCGTGAAAGATGGTGAGCGCTTTCTTCGCCTCTCGATCTCCATGTTTCCTGCATCAATGCTCTAATTTGCGCTTAATTTTCCCAATTTCTAGTTGGATTTCGTTAGATTGATGTTTTGATGTTGAATTCTATGTGATTCTAGTGTTTTATCTGATTTGGCGATGTGCTTTTCATGAGATCTGTTGCAATGGTACTTGATTGAAGGAAAAAAAGAGATGTGATTCATGGTTTCTCGATTATTTCGTTTTGTAATGATTTTGTTTTTGAAATTTCAATCTCTATATATTGTTTGGATGGGAATATTTATATATATATATATGTGTTTTGAATCAAATCATATGTCTGAATTAGGTATGTGCATGAGAATTCTTATTTGGGGGTCATGACATGGATCTATTATCTTGATTATAGTATTTTTTTTATATTGCATAAGAGATGAACACCATAGATATCTTCTGCCATGTGGTAGTATATGAAGATACTAATCAGATTTGGGGAAGATCCCAATTTAGTCACTTTCTTAAATAAAAAATGGGTTAATTTGTTGAGCCCCAATTTGAGACCATTCATGCTCTCAATGTAGATTTTACAAGGTGGGATCTTTGGGTTTTTTAGGATTCCCTTTAAGACTTCTTTGTCTGTTGTAAATTCACTTAGGAAATTGGATAACACTCCTTGTATTCAACTAATGAATTATCTGTATCTTATTACTTTGATAAAGTTTCTTACTTATAACGGTGAAATTTGTGAATTAACTAATGCTCTGACAGTGGCATTTTAATGAACTAATAATCTAAGTTTAGATGGCTAAATTCCTAGTTCCTAATTCTAGGATGAAATTCGCACAGTTATATGTCCATGTTATACATCAATTAGGCTACCAACCTACGTACATTATACTATCCGAGTCTTGGGTGCTTTGCTTTTATGTTTTTGATTGAAATCATTGGCTAGTAATTGTGACTTGCATGAATGTCAACAAATCATTATTTATGTGCTGGTGTTCAATTTTTAATCTGTGGATTGTTTTTTATTTTATTTATTTGAAACCACCATGATTTCTCAATCAAATTTTCTATTGGTCCTTGATGATGTCCTTTGAATTTGCTTCTTCATGTGATAAATTTACTCTGTGTGCAGACAACTTCAAGACGCCTTGCAGACCGGAAGGTGGCTAAGTTTCAGAAAAACATCACTAAGAGAGGATCAGTCCCTGAGACAGTAGTGAAGAAAGGGAATGATTACCCTGTTGGCCCAATACTTATCGGTTTCTTCATCTTTGTGGTCATCGGATCATGTATGTTCTCCCACTAATCTACTTAGCTGAATTATATATGCTGGTGAAAATTTCATTGTTTAGTTTAGGGGGTCATAACTGAACCCAGTTAAGTATATAATTCCTTGATACATGTTGCATAGCCATGCTTACACGCGTTACTCATCAGTATAGCAGATGCCAATATGCAAAGTTCTCAGATCAGTATGAGTGTATTACATCAATGGCTAACATACACTTTATCACCAACACCTTAGTATCAGTTATCTGTACATTCTCCTCAACTGCATAACATTTCACCAACACCTTGGGGTAAATTAATTATTTGTAGCCTTCATGAGCCACATGTTTTACTGGAGTATATATTTGGTTGGCCCTTCTCGCTGCCTAATAGGTTACATCATGCTTGGAAATGTACAATCTCTTGGTGTGGTGTTCATTTACTTGCCTTGATGACCAGTAACAATTCGTTTTTATCAACAACATTGTGAAAGTTATTTGGCTGAATAATAATATTAATTCATTATCATTTTTTTTTTCACTTGTTTTGCAGCTCTCTTTCAAATTATCAGGACGGCCATGAGTGGTGGGATGGCTTGAAGCACCATGGATGGACACTGCTTTGATGATCTAAAATTGACATTAAAAAAAAAATGTGAAATTACTGTGTAGAAGATCATTTGAGCTGTATGTTGTCATCTTTTTGATACTAAATAACTTTCTTTGAAAAAAAACCATAACCAAATGTGCCTTGAATCAGACCTAACAACCGGTCAGTTGTTGTTTCTTAACTTGAATTCTTTCTTTCTTTTAGTTTGTTTGCTTTGCAATCTCTTCTATCACTTGCCCAGTTCTGGAATAGTTTTTGGGTAACTTTCTGTCTAATTTGATATGGTCCTTGTCGCGAATTAACGAATCACAATTGTTGCCAAGTTGTTGGCCTGATGAGGATCAGGTCAGGTATTGTTCCATGTTTGTTGACATAGAAATATATGCGCTATAAAACTTGAATGGTATCAAGTAGATAATGTTACGGAACAAAAGCACAAGTTCCATTCCCTTATTCCACAGAATTTCAATCCAGGCTCTCATTAAGTAACACTGATTCCACAATGTCTGCTCTCAGGAATCCATCTTTATTTATTTATTTATTTATTTATTTTTATGTTATTTACAAAAAATACATTTTAAAGTTAAATAAACAACTAATTAATCAATAAATGTAATAAAATAAAATAAAATAAAAATGCAATTTTAAAAAAAATCTTGTGAAAAAAATCAAGCAATTGGCGGGAACCGTTCAGCTCCACTAGCATAGCTAAGCATATAGAATCGGAAAGCGTGCTCATCAAGCAAATCCTCTATAAAACCCTGGGACTGAGACACAATGCCTTCGATTTCTCTCGTTGGAGATGGCCGGAGCGCTAATGGAGGACGCGCCCAAGCTGCCAGTCCCTGGGCGGAGGAACATCCTCATCACCAGCGCTCTCCCCTACGTCAACAACGTCCCCCATCTCGGCAACATCATCGGATGTTAGTGTGCTTCACTTCACTTTCTCCGATCCTGGAGCCAGGTTTGATGTGATTGATCCCTGTGTTTTTCTTCGTTTTCTCTGCAGGTGTCCTCAGCGCGGACGTCTTCGCCCGCTTCTGCCGTCTCCGAGGTTACAATGTTATATACATATGTGGCACCGACGAGTATGGTACCGCCACAGAGACCAAGGCCCTCGAGGAGAAGTGCTCTCCTAAAGAGATTTGTGACAAGTTAAGTTGCATCATCTCCTGTTTCAATTCCTCCTCATACTTGTTTATTCTATTCATGTTTTTTAGTGCTTTTCCCCTTTTTTTTTTTTTGAGAATTTAGATTGCAATTTCGCCAGTATACTTTGGAGTTTATTGTTCCTTCTCCTTGTTATTTTATTGATACAAGAAGTGTAATCTGTTTGTTCCCTTTTTTTTTTCTTGGTAAAATTTCTATGAATTGACAACTTCTCTGCTTGTTGTATGCTATCTTTCTTAGTTTCATGAAAAAAGATTGGAATTTGTGATGGCAGCTATGAATAAAAATTTGCGTAGCTTTATTCAGCTGTTAATTTTATGTGTTTTCTATATGAAGATATCATTCAATACACAATGAGGTCTACAAATGGTTTCACATAAGTTTTGATATGTTTGGCCGCACATCCACTCCACAACATACTGAGATATGCCAGGCTATCTTTCAGAGACTATTGGTTAATGATTGCCTCTCTGAGAACACTATGCAACAGGTGCATTAATTCGTTCTCTTTTCTTGATGCAATAGTTTTGGCTTTCTTTTTGTTGTTTCTTCTGTGTCTGTTAAAACTCTGCCTTTTGTTTGAACTTGAATACATTTGGCTTTTGACTGTAAGGCGCCTTTTCTTTTCTTCTAAATCATATTTGATTGGTATTTAGCTATTCTGTGAGATATGCCAGCGCTTCTTAGCTGACCGGCTTGTGGAAGGCAAGTGCCCCACACTGGGCTGCAACTATGAGTCTGCTCGTGGTGATCAATGTGAAAAATGTGGAAAGCTGTTGAACCCCACAGAATTAGTAGATCCTAAGTGCAAGGTAGGTTTATTGAATACCTTCATTGGTTATTTTCATCATAAAACTAGTTAATCTACATCATTTTGTCATTCCTCTTTGTAATTGTAGGTGTGTGGCAGCACTCCACATTTTCGTGACACAAAGCATCTGTTCTTGGAGCTTTCTTTGCTGAGGGAGAGGCTAGAAGAATACATATGTACCATGTCTGATGCTGGATTTTGTAGTCAAAATGCAATTCAAGCTACGCGTGCGTGGCTCAAGGAAGGTTTGAAAGCTCGTTGTATAACGAGGGATCTTAAGTGGGGTGTTCCTGTGCCTCAAGAGAAGTTCAAGGACAAGGTAAAATACCTATTATTTGTTGATCATATAATTGCAATACTTATATCAACTTCTATTGCATTATGTTTGGCACTTTTAAGTGATCACTCAGTACAAAAATTCAAACTCTAGTTCCTCTTTCTCTTTGGAACAATAATCTTGATTAATGCAATTATCCTCAGGTCTTCTATGTGTGGTTTGATGCCCCCATTGGCTATATATCCATTACATCATGTTACACACCTCAATGGGAGAAATGGTGGAAAGATCCTGAAAACGTTGAGTTGTATCAGTTCATGGGCAAGGACAATGTACCATTCCACACAGTAAGAAGAATTGCCACTTATACAAAATCCTCTTTTTCACCTGAATATTGATTTCTAAAATGTTGAGCTGTATCGGTTCACTTTCTGTAAAAGTTTCCCATTTCTCTCAGTAATAAAAATCATCATGTCTTAATCTAGATTATTATTTTTATCATTTATTTTGTTGGGAAAATACCATATAGTTAGCTTGGAAGTTGAAATCCAAAACCCTTCCTGTTTTGGATGTAATTTTTTACTTTCATCCTGACCTGTATTAGTACAGCTTTGCACGAAGGCCTATTGACTAAATATGCCATCAGCTCCATTTGCATTAAACTTTGTTTGTTGGTAATTCATATCCAGGTTATGTTTCCGTCAACCCTTCTTGGAACTGGTGAAAAGTGGACGATGGTGAAGACAATAAGTGCTACAGAGTATCTGAACTATGAATCAGGTATAACTAGCCATTTCTGATAACAGCTTTAGCTTGCTCTAGTCAATGATTTTCTTTTCATGGTCTTCTGAATTTATACATGCTGTCCTTGAAGTGCCAGAGAAGCTCCTAAGGTTCATCAATTCTTAAAATGATCTTATTTTATACTTCTGTTGCAAATCAAGCACTGCTGTTTAGTGTCATTCCGATTGCTTTGTCACGAAAACCCCTATCCCAATCTTTTCTGGGAATTCTTCGTTAGACAAGCTGACCAGCAGCTAATGACAGAAGGAGCCACAATCCTCTTTCTGAACCTTGGATTCATCTTGTAGTGTGTACCATCATAACATTATGACAATAAATAACTGAGAATTGTCCAAACGCAGCTGAAGCATAATGCAAACCAGTCAGTGATATCTATTGCGCCAGTTCTGACTGGGAAAGGAGTACCTTCATATCTTCTCCAATATAATCAGGGTGACATGACTCTATTCCTCTAATATTAGAGGCATGCCTGTGAACCTACATCTGTTTATGTATATATATGTGTGTGCTTGCGCGCATGTATTTCTGTTTCTCAAGTTTTTCTTTCTCATCTATAAACTCAGTGTACCTTATTCCGTTGCAAAAAGTGCTCTAAGAACTATGTTAATATCTGTAGTTAATTCTTAATTTTATATGCTTTTTTTCATAAGATTTTATTTGTAATATTGTGTTGGTGTTGAATCCACTTTTCCTATGCTTCCTGATTAATCAGGCATTGTTTGTCTTCTTTTTGTGCCTCTTTGTTAATTCCGAAATTCTCTAGTTTCCTTTGTGGCCAATGTCTGCCTATGTTTCCTGTTCAGTCTGGCAATTGTCTATATCCTGCACATCTTTGTTCAGAAATCTCTAGTTTGCTTTGCAATCATTGTTAATCTATGGGAAGTATTTCTCGATTAAATTTGGCTCTGCTGATTGTCAGCCTGTAAACATTTCTTTTTGTATTTAGCTTAATTCTTCAGCTGTTCTATTTTGATTGTGAATGAATTTGTGAATGTTTTTTGAATACATCTGAGTTTGTTTTGCAGGGAAGTTTTCCAAAAGTAAAGGCATTGGAATATTTGGCAATGATGTGAAGGATACTAACATACCTGCTGAAGTATGGAGGTACTACTTGCTTACCAATAGACCTGAGGTAATACTTAATGAGCTATGACTTGCTGTAGCATCTTAGCCCATCTCTTGCTTTGTCTCAGCACATCAAGCTCAACTCTAATACGTTCTTCTGCCGGCTAGGTATCGGACACTTTGTTCACGTGGACAGACTTGCAGTCTAAACTAAACAATGAGTTGTTAAATAACTTGGGGAATTTTACCAATCGTGTGTTGACTTTCATTGCCAAACCAACAGGTTCGTTCTGCTTGTAATTGTATATACAATTTATTTTCTTCAATTTCTCGGAACAATATTGTAGAACATTGCTTGCCTTGGAAAAAAGCCTCTTGAAGGAGCTACATGTGTGTTTCATTTGACTGCTTTAATCTTTAATCTGATGAACGTTTCGGTGACTGCCTTCAACTAAGTAACTCCTTGTCTGCTGTTATATATTAATGATATTAATTTAAAACTTCTTTACCTCCCTGTGTGCTACTTTCAACATCTCTTCATGCATGCTTGAACTGGATATGACTGATGGTGACCTGCTAAAAAATTGTGCAGCTTCAGCAAACTAATCTCTATATACTCAAAGGGTTTGTATATTTTGCCAACATGCAGTTTTGATTTGGAAAATAACAATTTCTCTATTCTGTCTTCTTATAGTTCCTGCACGCACAGACAGACACAGACAAAATAGAGAAATTATGCAGTTTTGATTCATGCAGGCATCATGTGCAAAATTGGAGACACTAAGTAAGACGAGAAAAACACACACACGGACACAGTATACTAGATGGATATTTTAGTATTGGCGCTTCTTAAGAATTGCATAATGTTGTGGCTGCTGTTAAATCTTTCTATGCAACATTAAGTGGTTAGTCATCTTCTCTGTCAGGATTGGGATATAATTCCATCATTCCTGATGCATCAGATCCAGAATCACATTTGCTAACAAAACCTTTTGCTGTGAAAGTCAGTAAATTTGTCGAACAATATGTTGAGGCCATGGAAAAGGTATCAAATTCCATATTTAACCCGTGGTTTCTTCACTTTGACTAAGAAACCCTTTTCAGTTATGTGTTGCTTGTTTATTATGGAGAATGTTTCTCATGTCGTGTTAATCAACAGGTTAAACTAAAATTAGGCCTCAAAATTGCTATGAGCCTTTCTGATGAAGGAAATGCATACTTGCAAGTAAGATTTTTAGAAATTATTTGTATACATTCTCCCATTAGTGATTGTATATATTGTTGCATTACTGTTGTGATATTCTTGATATGCACAGGAAAGTGAATTCTGGAAGCTTTTCAAGACAGATTTAGTTTCATGCTCGATAGTGATGAGGACCTCAGTTGGAGTAGTTTATCTTCTAGCATCTATTATGGAACCTTTTATGCCATCTTTTTCTACTGAAGTAGGCCATTGACACGTTTATATTTTCTATTTCTTTCTCCATTGTGAGTTGTTAATTGACTCCCATTTTCACCTCTTGGTTACCTCAAGTGTTCTTTGTTGCCTGCAAGATTTTGAAGCAACTCAATTTAGAGCCTGGAAGTTATCTCTCTTTCAATGCTGTGGAAGGCAATGTTGACTGGGCAAGACCTTGGGATTTTTTACCTTCTGGTCACAGAATCGGGAAACCTGAGCCCCTGTTTAGGGAGCTGGTATGCCCACTTTTTTTTCTCAATTGTCTTCATACTTGTGTGTTATTTGCATTCTTAAAGCACTATTGTATTTATCTATTGCTTTTGGATTTCATGTAGAAAGATGAAGTTGTGGAATATCTGAGGGAGAAATTTGCCGGAAGGCAAGCTGCTAGAGGTGATACTGACGGCAATGACATCATTGATCAACTTAAAAGCACAAGAGTTTCAGGTAGATATATATTATCCATTTTCCTGCCACCTGGGCTATCGCTCAGTCATTAAATGAAGAATTAGAAACTAGAAGTTTAGCAAAAAATTGAGTTTCAGATTTCCGAAAGTTGCCAAATGAGCTACGTTTAGATATTGTTCATCATTGAGCAGGAAATGAAGAGAAACAGCAGGAGACTCCTGCACACAATAATGATACAAAACCAAAAGCCCATGATACTGATATGTTCATCTCCAGACTTGATTTTCGAGTGGGTATTATTAAGAAAGTATGGGAACATCCCAATGCAGATTCTCTTTATGTGGAAGAGATTGATGTGGGTGAAGAGTCTAGTAGGACAGCAGTCAGTGGTCTCGTTAACCACGTGCCTATGGAGCAAATGCAGGTATGGCTATCATCTTATTTTGGTGTGTTTTTTTTAACACGAGTCTAACAATATAGTTCATATTCCTTGTTTTCTCGCTCTGGTTGTTGTTATTGCATCCCAGGATCGAAAAGTATGTGTGCTCTGTAATTTGAAGCCAGTGAACAAGCGGGGTATAAAATCACATGCGATGGTTTTGGCTGCATTCAATTATGATCACAGCAAGGTAAGTCCTTCCACAAAATTCTCCTTCTTGTATGATGAATGATTAAAGTGGTTCAACCCATCGGAGAAGAGCTGAGTATTAATTAGTCCAATGGAGCCATTGTCTAACTAATATCTTGCAGCCCTTATTTAGTGTTTCATATTTAAAATATGTCTTCTTTGAGAATAATCCCTATTGATAACACAAGCAAGACTTATATTTTGCTCATATTACTTTCATTTCTTGCAAACTAAAGTGAAAAGGCCACTCTGTACGTAGATTACATCTTCCGCCTGTGGTGAACAACATTACCCTTTTAAATAAAAGTCATGCATTTGCAATGCTTATATATTTTGTGGAGTAAATTCAGGTGGAATTGGTGGATCCTCCGGCGTTGGCTGTAGTTGGGGAGCGAGTGACCTTCCCAGGGTTCTCTGGCAAACCAGACACTGTAATAAATCCAAAGAGCAAGCTCTGGGAGAAGGTGCAAACATATCTGCACACGAATTCAGACCTTGTCGCTTGTTACAATACTGTTCCTTTCACAACATCCGCTGGAGTTTGCAAGGTTTCCTCAATACTAAATGGTGATATCATGTAGAGTACGTACTTGAGTGAAACTCAATTAACACAAGTAATTAGCCTGCGTTGTTTTAATTGTCTATAGTACTGTTGCTATGTTTATGGTTTTCTATTTGACAGACTTGGCTGTCATTGATGTGTGCACGTAGATGTATATACTTTGTTTGTTGCTATTAAAATGATGTGTTTATCTTTTGGGAAGAAGTTAATTTATTTAGTATTTGGTAAGAAAAGGCCACAGTATCTGCTAGACATCTGGAGTATGAATTGGTAAAAATTAAATTGGTGAAGTGTATCTGGAATGGTTCTATTTTTGTTCCGCCTTTATCTCGGTAATGACTTTTCTATAACCGTTCTATTTGTTTGCCTTTTAAGAAAGATGTGATTTGTCTGTCCACTTTTATAATGTTTGTATATATATATATATTTGGAATGATTGGCTGCATTATATACTGCTGACTGACTGTTAGGATTAAAACGCAAAAAGGATAATAAGATTCCAAGATGAGTATATGGAAACCAATCAATAAAGCTAAAATTAGATAAGAACAAAGAAATATTGACACAATGATTAGCCTACGTTCATGAGCGGAAGCGAGCAGTAAAATTCCACTAAAACAAATAAAGAAGGATTACACAAATACACTCAAAAATAATCTGACAACTCCATACCCAAATACACCCAATTACACTCTTCTATACCAAGAGAACGGTATATGAAACTTTATGCCTTAACACTCAAAAGGAATGTATATGGTGGAAATTTTTTATTTATCCACCATATGCTTGCTCCTAAAGAAACAACCAACTATGTAGCTCTTTCTCAAAAACAACTGCTAAGATTTAGTCTTGATCATCACGTTTAATCTAAAGGCTAAAAATGGTACTTGGCAATCAAGAAAAATCAAAAATGTCAATATTGAATCTTTTGTTTCCAAGCCACCTAGAATATTCTCGGAATTCAAGGCACCAAATTAAGACAGACAAAACAAACATAGATGCTTGTTTGTATGTTGTTTGCAAACAGATATACAAGGAATCACGGAAGCTGAGCCGTCCACTGATTCCTGCATATGAGGTCAATACAGATGAGTTGAATACAGATATATATATATATATATATATATATAGCAGAAGGTAAGGCAATGCTTATAGTATAACATTCATAAACATAAAAACTAGTTGAAGAATGGAAGTGATGTTGTTCTATTTACTTCTCTTCAGCTTCTCACTCTTGTTCCTGATCTTATTCAATCTCAGGAGCAGGATTAATAAGAACAAGTACTACTCAGGAGGAGCTAGACTACCACCAGGGCCATGGCGACTGCCCATCGTCGGAAGCATGCACCACCTCATTGGTTCACTGCCACACCGGCGGCTGACTGAGCTGGCCAAAAGACATGGGCCGCTGATGTACCTCAAGCTCGGCGAGGTCTCCACCATCGTCGTTTCCTCCCGTGAGGTTGCCAGCGAGATGATGAAGACGCATGACCTCTGCTTCTCTGACAGACCCATTTCACCCTCCGTGGAGATACTCTCTTACAGTGGCAAAGATCTCGTCTTTTCTCGCTACGGTGAGTACTGGCGGCAACTCCGGAAGCTATCCGTGGTGGAGCTGTTGAGCCAGAAACGAGTTCAGTCTTTCAGGTCCATCAGAGAAGAAGAGGTGTACAAGCTAATACAATCCATTCACTCACATAGTTCTTCATCTTTGGTGAACATCTCAGAGAAGCTCTACTTGTTAACCAACGATGTGACGACGAGGGCAATGATTGGTAACCGGTGCAAGGACCAGAAGATATTTTTAAATACGTTGGACGAAGCGATAGAAGCCTCAGCCGGGTTTAATCTGGCTGATTTGTATCCATCTTTGAATTGGCTGACTAGCATCACTGGCATGACTCGCAGGCTGAAAAGAAATCAATGCAAGCTCCATGAGCTTTTTCTGAGCATCGTCCGTGATCACATGGAGAACAAGAAGGAGGATGAGGAGGAGGATTTACTTGATGTTCTTCTGAGGATCAGGGATGATGGCAGTCTTGATATACCAATCAGCATAGACGGCATTAAAGGAGTTATCTTTGTATGGTTTAATTTAGTTTTTTACTATAATTTTTAGCGTGTGTGTGTGCGTGTGTGTCGTTAATCTTGTTAATTATATATTGAGTTTAATTATTGACTGTACTTACTTGCTGTGCTGCAGAACTTGTTCGGAGCAGGGTCTGAAACATCATCGAACACCATGGAATGGACCATGTCAGAGCTGATGAAAAACCCGGAGGTGATGAACAAGGTGCAGGCTGAGGTGCGTGAGCATCTCAAAGGGAAAACTAAAGTGACAGAAGAGGACATAAGTGGTCTGCAGTACTTGAAACTAGTGATCAAAGAGACACTGAGAATGCATGCTCCAGTGCCGTTACTGATTCCCAGAGAATGCAGAGAGAACTGTGAGCTCATGGGTTACCAAGTGCCTGCCGGAACGAATGTGTTGGTGAACGCTTGGTCAATTGGTAGAAATCCAGAGTACTGGGATGAACCACTTGTGTTCAAGCCTGAGAGGTTTGAAGGTAGTTCTATTAGTTTCAATGGGTCTTGTTTTGAGTTCATACCTTTTGGTGCTGGGAGGAGGATGTGTCCTGGAATTTCCTTTGGGGTGGCCAACATGGAGTTGGCACTGGCATTGCTTCTCTATCACTTTGATTGGAAGCTTCCCAGTGGAGTTGAGCCTCAAGATTTGGATATGACTGAATGTTTTGGTATCACTGCCCGGAGGAAATCCCACCTCTTGCTGTGGGCCATTCCTCGTATTCCTTGTCCATCAACCAATTAAAGCTTCGTTTGGTTCACGGGGCATATGAAAGGGAATGGCTCGATTTGGTTCACGGCATTAAAAAAAAGGGAATGAGAATGACATGAGTAATAGAAAATTGGAATGAGGATAAAAAGCAAAATTAATATTTTATTAGAGGAAATGAAAATTGAATGAAAATTGAATGGAAAAAAAATATTTAAGTAAAATTATTTTTGTGCATGTAATAAAATGATTTTGAATAAAATGGTGAATTATGTTTGATGATAATTAAATTTATTTATTTAATAATACTTGTTACCTACCATTGTATCATGAAAGGTATATAAAAATATTATTATAATGTTGGTGAAGAAAAATACGGGTGTGATAACATGTATGAGTTTTTCTACTTTGATAATATGTAGTCTTTGTTTAAATATTTATGAAAAACATTTTGTATATATTTTCATTGAGGAAATTTTTTTGATATGATACCCAACTATAGTGAATTATCAGTTTGAGGTCGAAACTTTGATTTGTATCAAAATGGTGACCTATCTTTAATTATGTTTCACCGATTGGGTACCCGGATAATTCCGGTCGTATTTGAATGATGTGCCAGTTCGGAAATATGAGTCAGCATAAAAAAATAAGTGGTGCTTGCCACGTCAGCAACCCAGGTCACATTTTTCTCTCTCTCTCTCTCTCTCAAGCTCTTTAATTAGTCAACTATATGCGAGTCTTGGTCCAAATGCGCAAGCTTGGCGTAGTCAACCTGTTCAGCCACCACCATACCGAGTCTTGGTCCTCCGTCCGTCTTCAATCTCAGCAAGAACATCACTTTTAGAGTAGCTTTGGGTTGTAGTCCCATTCATGAAGAGCAAGACAAGTTTCTCTCTCTCTCTCTCTCTCTCTCTCTCTCTCACATAAGCTCTTTAATTAATAATGGTGACCAACACTCATTTACTTGAAACTGAATTTTTTTGACATTAAGAGCATGGGGGAGATGATGACGTTGGTGAAGAGGCTAGAGCCATGGAAGGCTATTCATAGGACGTCAAGAGATGTAAACCAAGTGAAGAAAATGTTAGAGATGATGTAGTTGGGTGGTGTTGGTGGAGGAGGAGCTCTCGGATGTCAGGGGATCAAAAGGGAAGGAGGAGAAGGTTTTGAGAAAGCTATAGAGAGAGAGAGAGAGAGAGAGAGAGATAACCTGGGTTGCTGATGTGGCAAGCACCATTTATTTTTTTATGCTGACTCATATTTTCGAACTGCCACATCATTCAAATATGACCGGAATTACCTGGGTACCTAATCGGTGAAACATAATTAAAGATAGGTCACCATTTTGATACAAATTAAAGTTTGGACCCCAAACTGATAATTCACCATAGTTGGGTACCTTATCAAAAAATTTACCCATTTTCATTGTTATGAAAGAGTTTGGATTAAGAGATTTCAGTCTTGATTTTTATTTTATTTACTCGAACAGGTACATGCTCTATTGTTTTAATGTTTTGATTTTCTTTAAGATTATAAATATTTATGGTTGTATATATTAGATATTCATAAAAAATAAAATAAAACTATGTTGTAGGAACTAGGAAGGTAAGAGTTGGTATTCCGTTCTTATCCCAAAAGTCCAACCTAAAGTTGGATGTTTGAATTCATGCCATGTACAGATTTCTCAAAAAAATCATAATATATATATATATATTATTTGACAATAATTGAAGGATCTGAAGCTGAAATGGTTATTATATATTTACATACCCTTATTAATATACAGCTCCTGATGCAATGGAAAAAGGATTAGAATTAGGATAAGGATTATTAATTATCTGGGAGAATAATTAAGGCTAAATAATGAAAGGGTAAATAACTAATTGATCATTATTGCCCTTATTAGTACATATCAATCAATAAATAATTTTAAATCGATATATTCAAATTATTCATTTAAGTTTCAAAATCTAAATTTTGAGGGAATAGCTACATAAACATGATGCAACGTTGATTCCTCCAGACAGCTCAGATAGATCTGTGACTCAAGATGGGTGTTTTTACCGACCCAATTATTATTATTATTATTTTTTCTTCTTAGTTTTTTTTAATTTTTTTTTTTTTTGGACTGAGTGCATCACCGCTGATGAGGCCTCACCTGTTTTATTTTTTTTTATTTTGGTGTTTATTTTTTTAATTAATTTCATCATGTACGTTTCTTTGTTAATAAAATAATAATTTATTTATTTTTATAATAATAATTATAATAATAATAATTTAAGAATTTGTTTGATTGATGCAACCGCTATCAGATTACTGCACATTGATGACATTATTTTGACAAGGTGCCACAAGAAGCAATGGGAAGTGACAAAGACAGTAAAATTAAAAAAAAAAAAAATATTCCCTTAAAATTTGAGAAAGAGACAAAAAAATCGAAGAGAAGTGACACTAGACCTATTGACTATTGAGTTTGATATTTGTGCTTGTCCTTGTATTTAAAAATAAATATAAAAATTGTGAAAAGAAGAGATGGCCATTATATCGTACACTAATTGCTTTTATAAATTATAAAATAAGGTTTAATTTATTATCACGTGATCCATTAATTTAAAAAACGCCCCATACATCATAGATGCTATATATGTCTAAACTCTTCGTTGTTAATGTTGTGTGGAATATAAATTCATTAGGCCGTAGGAGGTCAGTGAAACGAACAAGTTGATAATAATAAATTAACTATGCTTAAAAATACTAAAAAGAGTCACTATTTGGTTGGTTTTTGATAGTGATTTTTTGACCTAGTCTTAATTGAAAGCGTCATCAATTAAAAATTTATTATTAAAAAAATAAAACAATATGATGTATTAGTCTTTGAGATTCTGTAGTCAAATCCCACAGCAAGTTTGCTTTGCAGACATTAAGGCATAACCGGCTATAATATCTGTATTTGTATTTATTATCTCAACTGTAATTTTTTTCATCCGATACGTAAGTGCTTGTTATTTAATGTGTATATATATATATATATATATATATTTTTGCAAGAATTTATTATTTTTATTTTAACAAAAGGTATTTCTCCCATCCTCTGCTATAGTTTTTTTTTTTTGGGTAAAAACTACCGGAGTAACTAAATATTATTAAAAAATAAAAATAAGGTTCACAGTACCGATCCAAAAGAAAAACAAGAAACAGAACAAGAACACAAGAAACACCCAACAAAAGAGAAAGAAAAAAGACAAAAATTAAAATACAACAAGAAAGCAAAAACTTAAGAAAAGCCAGCTTGAATAATCAATAATCCTCTGCTATAGTTTGATTCTTCTCTTTCATATATATATATATATATAAAATGTGTCTCAGAGAACATAGTAGAAAAGTAAGCATTCAAGAGTCAAGACACGTGAACATATATAATTAATATAAAGAAAAGAAAAAATGAAATTGATTGGGTTGAAGCAAGAGCATCAAGAAGAAATTTTTTTTTAAAAAAAAAATCCAAGACATGCACCGTGGTGGGATTCCAACCATTCATGTCCTTATCTCAAAAACAAAATAGATAAGAAAAATTTAAATTATAAATACTCAAAAGCAGGCCATGGGTTAATATAAGTCTCTCCATCATCCCTCCCCATCACAGCTTGATTTCTTAAAAAATGGGACTTATTACCATAGATCTTTACTTCTACTCCTCCCTCTTCATCATCTCCATCATCCTGTTGATCAAACAAATCACCAAAAGTTCTCAAAAGAGTAGCACAATAACAAGTTGCAAACTGCCACCAGGACCATGGCAACTTCCCATTATAGGTAGCTTACACCACCTACTCAGTGTCAATGGTGGCTCTTTACCACACCACAAGCTCGCCCAGTTAGCAAAAGAACATGGACCACTGATGTACCTCAAACTCGGCCAATTCTCAACCATTGTTGTGTCCTCACGTGAGGTTGCCAAAGAGATATTTAAGACCCATGATGTTTGTGTTTCTGATAGGCCTTCAATTGCCTCCGCGGACGCTGTCACTTATGGTGCCAAAGAAGTCATCTTTGGACGCTACGGTGATAATTGGAGACAACTCAAGAAGATATGTGTGCTGGAGTTGTTGAGCCAGAAACGAGTCCAGTCATTCAAATCTATAAGAGAAAATGAAGTATTCAACCTCATGCTCACCGTTCAAAACCACTACTCATCCTCGTCGCCGGTGAACATCACTGAAGAACTTTATTCACTGGCAAACAACGTGATCACTAGGGCCGTGATTGGTGACCGGTGCAAGAACCAGAAGAGATTTTTGGAGGTGGTGGAGGAGGTGGTTGAGTTAGTAACTGGGTTTGATCTGGCTGACCTTTTCCCATCTTTAACATGGTTAACTTGGCTGGCTGGAAACACTCGCAAGATTAAAAAGAATCAACGAGAGTTGGACGAGTTTCTTGATGCCATCCTGCGAGACCATGAGGATGAGAGACACACAGAGACTGATAAGGATTTAGTAGATGTTCTTTTGAGAATCAAGGATGAAGATGGTGATCTTCACTCTCCCCTCACTAGAGAAGGCATCAAAGCTGTCATGTTTGTAAGTAATTAATTTCCAACTTATCTAGTTGCTCTACTTATATCATATATATATATATATATATATGTGTATGGATATTGATTGATGATAATTTAGGACATACTTGCGGCTGGGAGTGACACATCATGGAACGTGATGGAGTGGGTGATGTCGGAGCTGATGAAGAACCCGGAGGTGATGAAGAAGGTGCAGTTAGAGTTGAGGGAGGTGCTACAAGGGAAAACAAAGGTGAATGAAGAAGACTTAAGTGGTCTTAAATACTTGAAACTGGTCATCAAAGAGACTCTGAGAATGCACCCACCTTTGACACTGTTGCTTCCCAGAGAATGCAGAGAAGCGTTTGAGATTATGGGATACCATATTCCGGTAGGAACCAGGGTGTTAGTGAATGCATGGGCTCTTGCTAGAGATCCAGAGTACTGGGATGAGCCTCTTGTGTTCAAGCCTGAGAGGTTTGAAGGGAGCGGCATTAATTACAATGGGCATTGTTTTGAGTACATACCATTTGGGGCTGGGAGGAGGATGTGTCCTGGGATGGCGTTTGGGTTGGCTACCATAGAGTTTGCATTGGCTCAGTTGCTCTACCACTTTGATTGGAAGCTTCCCAATGGATTGCAGCCTCAGGACCTGGACATGTGCGAGTCCTTTGGAGTGACTGCTCGTAGGACGTCCAGTCTACTCTTGCAGCCCATTCCACGTATACCCTGTTCATCAATCTAATATGATATTGCCTGTATATATATACAGGCATACATACATACGTACATACATAGTACTTGAACTTGGTGTGCCAATAATCAATGCTTGGATAATTAATTAGTTTGCAATTGCATGATGTGTCCCTATATATACATATATAAATAAAAGTCTTGAGGAACTTGTAAGTTTTGGCTAACTCATGTATGTATATTTAGACTTGTTAAAAGAGTTCAGAAACAGGGCGAGTCTCAGAACAGAGGATTGAATAACCCTCAAGATTTTTCTGATATCTCTCAAGTGTAAAACCAGTGGCATGAAGATACTCCGACTAATTAATTACTCGAATCGTTTGGCAAACAAAACCATACTGTATTTTCTCATGCTTATTATTATATAACTAGGTGATCATGAATGCAAATATCATTGTCAAACTTGCATGTTTAAGACTGTTCTTCTCCCCTTTTTTTTTTTTTCCTGATAGCTGCTGCAATATTGTCAATACTGTGGCTGAATAATTTGGTTCGTATTGCATCACAGCTGTAAAAATTTAATTTTTGAATACATAATGTTGGAAATGTCTCCAATATTGAAAATTGTCTTGCTGCTATATTAGTTCAAAAGATTGACCCAGGCATGATGTTGGTATTGAATTTCAATATCAATCAAAGCAAGAAAGCAATTAAAATGTCAAATGGCACCCCACATCATCATCTCAATTATTCTATGACGCCTCCTAATTAAATTCTCAAAGATGAACCTTTTATTTATCGATTTGCCTGTTGTTGATCATAAGTAAACTTAAGTATATGAGTTTCCCTTGGAGGTCCTCTGATAACTCTGTTTCACGCCTAATGTTTGAGATGTAAATGAATATATACTTTTAAGTATACATATGACTAATTCTTATCACCTCAACTTTTTTCTCACAAGATTGCCTCTGCAAAGCTTGGAAGATGGTATTCCGGCCCGGAAAGCAAATATTAGACTTAAAAAAGTGTTATAGATTAGCTGCAATTGGTTTCCAAATAAGTATATTAGACTTAAAAAGAGATAGTTAAGAGACATGTGAAATATAAACTTGGGTGCAAAATACCAGCAAAGGTTAGTGTGCTGTTTTCTCTTCTTAAATATCCTTCCCTTTCTCACATAAAGTATGGATAAAATCAATAGATGAAAATATCCTTCCCTTTCTCACATAAAGTATGGATAAAATCAATAGATGAAAATATCCTTCCCTTTCTCACATAAAGTATGGATAAAATCAATAGATGAAAAAAGAGATTCCTAAGAAAGGGAAGGGTTTTTAAAAAAAAATAATAATAAAGTGGATAAACTAGAATCAGAGAAAGTTAAAAACAAAAGAAGAGAGGAGAAAAGTATTATTTTGGTGGGAAAATCAGACATTCATAAATATAATGATGATGGTGAATTATTTAAATAAACATATTTTATTGGTGTTGGTTTATATGCGTTACCGTTTATAAATGACTTTGTTATGCCAAAGTGTCAATAACCTAATAGCACTGACTCATTTTAAAAAATAGTAATGAGTGCAATTTAAATTCTGCTAGAAACAATAATAATGAAGAGTTTATCATTGTGGATCAGGTTTATAATCCAGAATTTATATAAGTGGTTAGATAAAATAAATGATCAATTCTCAATGTGTGCAAGTGTGTTTGAAATTTGTATATTATTAGTTGAATATCAACATCGAAAAAATATTTGGAGGATTTCAATGATACGTTACTCATAGTTGGGGTCTTTTGTATCCACATATTGATGGTGTGTATGAACTCGTCTAGTTGGTTTTAATCAAGAGCAATCCCTAAATATTATTAGTCATGTTGTTTTTTTTTTAAATATTAATGATATATATATATATATGAAAAGATAGATAAATCACGTCTATTAAATTTAATAAAACTATACAGTAGCATATATATATTTATATGACCAAACATATGTATGGTTATATACATACATATATGTACATACATATGTATATTTATATATACATATGTATAAATGTATGTATATATTAGTATATATACGAGTATATATATATATATGTATATATGCATATATATACATACATGTATATGAGTATATATTTGTAAACATATTATGTATAGATATATGTATATGTGTGTATATATATATATGTATATTTGTAGAGGTGTATATATATGTATAAATATATATGTAAATATCTATGTATGTTTATATATATAAGTATATATATAAGTATATATGTGTCTATGTATATATTTATGTATTTATATATGCATATATATATATATATATATCACCTAAAGATTTTTAATTTTTCAGATTTGGCCTTACACCCAATTTAAATAGATCCGTGGGAGTAATTTATTTCATCTTAATATTTAAAATCTTTCACAACAAATAAAAAAATTTTGAGTGTGGTATCTCAAGTTTGAAACAGACACTACCGAAAACATTTGTGGTTAAGCATCGTCATAGACCATGTTCAATATATATATTTGATAAAATCTTGAATCTTATCTTCATCATTAATCCTTCATCCCTGTCTACAAAACTTGCAAAAAAAAAAAAATGTTAACATATTTATACATGGAATTTGTATTCCAAGCTCTTTTTAGTCTGCTGATCCTCCTCATCCTCCTCTTCAAGCTGACAAGAAGTGGATTCAAAGCCAAAGAGCCAAAAAGCAGGCTTCCTCCAGGACCATGGGAACTCCCCATCATAGGAAGCCTTCACCACTTGATCATAGCCTCCTCATTATCATCACTCCCTCACCGTATTTTTAGAGACTTAGCCAAAAAGCATGGGCCATTCATGCACATGAAGCTCGGCCATGTCTCCACAGTCATAGTCTCTTCTCCTCAAGTGGCCGAGGAGTTCATGAAGGCACATGATCTCAACTTCTGTTCCAGGCCTAAGATAATTGCTACCAGGATCTTAGCTTATGGTCATCAGGACATGATCTTTGCTTCCTATATATGGTGAGTTCTGGAGACAACTCAGAAGGATTTGCATCTTGGAGCTGTTTAGTCCTAGGAAAGTCCAGTCATTTCAATCCATCAGGCAAGAAGAAGCTCTCAATCTCATCAGCACCATCAAAACAAGGATGTCCTCAGTGGTGAACCTCAGTGAGCTGTTGTTCTCTCTGGGCAATGACATAATAGCCAGAACTGTTATGGGAACAAAGTGCAAAGATCAAGCTGGTTTGTTGGATGCATTGGATGAAACTGTTGAAGCATCAGCAGCTATTAATCTGGCTGATTTTTATCCATCTTCACGCTTGCTGAACTTGTTCTGCTGGACCAGATTCAAGCTTGAATTTTGCTTGCGAAAAACTGATAGGATATTCCAAGGCATCCTACAAGAGCACAGAGAGAGAAGGATGGCTGGGAAACAGAGTAGGACAAGGGATGATTTTGTTGATGTTCTTTTGAGGATCCAAGAAGATGGCACTCTGCCTTTCACCCTCACAGATGAATGCAACAAATCTGTCATCTTTGTAAGTCCACAGTCACTTGAACACTAATATTGTAAGACTTGAATATGTATATGTATGTATGTATGTATGTATGTAGCTCAAGAGATGATTTTCATTTTTCACCATGTGTTGACATGAATTACAACAGGACATGTTTGCAGCTGGGAGCGAGACTTCAGCAAACACGCTTGAATGGGCAATGACAGAGCTGATGAGGAATCCATTGGTGATGAAGAAAGCTCAAGCAGGAGTCAGGGAGGTTCTCAGACAAAGGAAGGACATCACGGAGGAAGAAGAAGAAGGGATATTGACAGAGATGAAGTACTTGAAGATGGTCATCAAGGAGACATTAAGGATGCATCCCCCAGCCCATTACTGCTCCCAAGAGAGTGTCAGGAGACATGTGAAGTACTTGGGTACAAGATACCTGCAAAGGCAAGGGTGCTGGTGAACGTATGGGCCATGGGAAGGGACCCAAAGTACTGGGATGAAGCGGAGGAATTTAAACCAGAGAGGTTTGATGGTAATCCAGTTGATTTTAAGGGAGCTAACTTTGAGTTTCTTCCCTTTGGAGCTGGTAGGAGGATGTGCCCAGGCATCAATTTTGGGCTTGCAACTGTGGAACTAGTGTTGTCTCTTCTGCTGTATAATTTTGATTGGAAGCTGCCACCCGGGATTAAGCCCTGTAATCTTGACATGACTGAGACCTTAGGAATAACTTCCAAAAGGAGGACTGACTTGTTCCTGTTATGTGCTTTGCCTCACACATAATTATTATATATCTCCGCATGTTTTGAATTATTACTATGGTTTTAATGGTTGTAAGAATAAAATTTATAATAATGAAAACCATGAAATATTGACTTCTCTCACTCTTTAACAGAGGATTTCATGCACGTACTTCTTTGCAGCTTTTAAAAATTAAATTAAGCAGTAAAAATCAGTTTTCACATCATTTTAATTAATTACTCTGCTGTGACTCTACAAGTTACTGTGTCGTTGAAATTAAACCAACCAACACAAGGCGGTGAAATCCGAGCTTGTTGAAGCCAAACGCTAACTGGCAATTGGGAAGCATTAAGTGTTAAGTGTCTTTTGAGGAGTAAAATATACAGCGGTTAGTAACAACGTGTTTGAATTGAATTGGGATGAGCCAGTGGTTTATACAAGAGCTGGGGCCAGAATCCAGATCAATTGATGATGACGAACAAACAGTAGCATACTATTAACATGAGCTTATAAGAGCACATATGAAGTAAAAAACAAGAGGACTGTGTCAGCAATAGCATGCAACAGCAATGCATGCAGCTCTTCAGAACTGGTCACAAAACTGAACTGATAGCAACCACTCGGGTTCTAATTGTTCTGAATCCGTTCCCCTCTGTCCTCCCCTCTTAAATTCTCTCTCTCTCTTGAAGATGCTCTTTTGTACCTTCCTCTTCTTGACCTGGCAGCAAGCAACCAGATCCATATTGCCACTTTTCTAGCTCTTCAATGTTTACCGGGCTGTAAAACTGAAAGGTAGAGAGAGTTATATGGTTAATAAACAACAAAGAATGGGAAGAATTGGAAGAATGGGAACAAGAGAAGAAGAGGGAATTGAAAGGGGGGCCATATGCTGCCATGCAGGTAAAGTTTGATTTTTCTTGGAGTATCTGAAAGAAGTCTTTTTATCGTTTTTGTAAGTTGATGATCCATCAACATCGGATCGGTGGCCCCCCCCCCACACTGCTGTAAATCCCACGCTTTATGAAACACCAAGTCAGAGACTGGCCGCAATTGAACACCGGCGCCCATTTCTTGCACGGCCATGCATGCATGTCCAGACAAACCCCAACCCCTCATCCTCCGCTCACTGCTTCTGCAATTTGCCATGCGTTCATTCCATGCCATCACCCCACACCTCCACCTATTTTCAAAAGTAAGCCCATCCAATAAAATTAAGATGTAGTACAAATTAACCATTAATGGCTTAACTACTACCTCCCACACACACACACTCATCATATATATACCTATCTAAACAAATAAATTATACAAGTGAGACACAATAGCAATAACAATAATAATAATAATAATAATGGCAATCTTTTTCAATTTCTTTATGAATGTAGATATATTTATCTATATATGTATTGTATGATTTGATATGATATGATAAGAAAGGACGAGGATAGGCGAGCCTACGACGAAAAAGTACCAATTCTCTCTACTCCACATGAATAGCGGGATGGTTGAGCTCCGTTCTGGTCAGCGTTTCCTTCTGAACCACCAGCCTGGACACTGCACTGGAGAAGACCCTAACCTAACCACTAACCATCACCCTTCTCCTCTCTCTCTCTCTCTCTCTCTCTCACACACACACACACTCTCTATAATATATATATATATATATAGATTGTATTACAGATCGTGACACCATTCTTGGAATAATGGAAAGCTATGAAATTATTAATTAAAAATACCAAATAAAAGAAAGTTATTTATTAAGCCATTGCCCAAAAGTAGAGCATTGAAAAACAATATTATATTTTATAAATCTACATATACGTGTCTACATGTACAAGTGTGTGTGTGTATATATAACGCCCATTCCTCTACTTTTGCTTCTCTCTCTCTCTCTCTTTCTGTGTGTGTTCACTGTTCATTGTCTTTCTCTGGCGATCGAGAGAGAGAGAGAGGGAGTGATGTCGAACACCTCGTCGTCTTCTTCTGAAGGTGGAGGGGACGAAGGCAGCGGTCCTTCAAGTCCTGCTCCACGGCGCAACGGTGAGCCTTCATCATCTCGGCGCCGCTCAGCTGAAGCTGTGTGGCCGGAGCACTTCGTCGAAGCTGTGGCTATACGTGTCGCCTCCGACGCTGCTGCATCCGCTGGCCGGCTTGCGGCCGCTCCCGCTCTTGCTTCCTTCTTTCAGGTATATTCCCTCTCCGTTTCACTTCATGTTGCTTCATTTCTAATTTTCCCTTAATTTTTCAGCAAAATCATATGTGGATGAAACCCTAGCTGATGATAATTCATTTTTAGTAATTTTAGCGTTAAATTTTCTATTTTAACTCTCAAACACCAAGCTTTTTGGTGTTCATAGATAAGTATCTAGTTAGGGTTTCTTCTGCACAGAAGTTTCTTTATTCCTTTTTGCTGCTCATCATCTTGAACCAATTCAAAGACCAAAACTATAATAAACTATGAAAGTGTCTTCTCTTTCTCTCTCTCTCTCGTTCGTTCTCTGTAGATCCATCCATCAATCCATGTCTCCAAGTGATTCTTTCTCATCCATCCGTGGGTGATTCTACCTTTTTCTTTTTTGTTTCTTTGACCACCAACCTTTGCTCTTGTTCGTTCAGTCACCATCGCCACTTTTACGTTAGAACTAAAGAAACAAACAAAAAGGAAGCAGGAAAAGAGTGTTTGCATTATTCTCTTCTCCTTCTGCCTCTTTTGGGGTACCAACCCCAAGAAGACGTCTATATCTTATATCAAAGATTTGCCTTCTTTTGCACTTTGGTTCTTTCACTGCCTCTTCTCTTATCCATTCTAGCTTTTCACTATTCCATATATATATATAATTTTTTTTTCTATCATTAGTATTTATATTTCTATATATAAATAACACGAGGTGTTTTAGATGATATATATATATATAAAAATATATTAGGTATATATAGTATGATCAATGAGTGTGGTGTTAGTGGAGCATCTCGGAAATGCAAGTGTGGGAAAAGAAGCAACAAGACCAGCGCTTTTCGTTGCATGGGGTGGGGGTGAACAAACACTTGCGCTTCTCCCGACGACTTGGTTCGGCCCCCCTCCCCCCTTCCTCTCACCCTTTCCAAGTCTCGGTCTCTGTCGATCTGGTCTCTGGTTGGCTCGTCGCTGCTTTGAAAACTACCACCATTATGGTTTAACTTCATTGCCTAGGTTTTGTTTTCCACTTTACGTAGGACAAGACAAAATTAGCAGATTAATAATATATAAGTTAAAAAAAAGTTTCTATTTTCCACTAATCAAAATAATATTATACACACACATATATATATATATAGAAGTATACATATTTTATTTAACAATGAAACGATTGACAAGGACGTGTAGCTTGTACGTCCGTACACCACCCGGAGGGTTTTTTTTTAAAAAAATAATCTTTGTAAGACCACTGTTGTGTATTGTATTATCGAGATCTTATTGTCCTATCTTTGAAGAGATATCAATCAAATCAAACGTCGATGTTCTCTGCTTTGATGTGGCTTCTCCCCCTTATCCATGCAACAGCATACTTTCATGCTCTGTGTGTCCATTTGCTTTTTCATGTTCACGTGAGTGCTAATTTTGGCTTTGGGGGCCGGGTTAGTATATTGCAGAGCCCCCTATATACGTAGGTGTACGGAACACTTGGTAGATAGATGGGTCGTAGGTGGCGGCGAAAAGGATGTCCCGGGTACAGAGTGTTAAGTGCTGTGGTCGTCTCGTCTCCAAAAGGAGTGGCTCTTTTAATTAAAGTGCTTCAATTTTCCTTTTTCTTTTATAGTGAATTTATTATGGAGTTATTTGAACACACCAAGAGAAGTGATCACGTGCTTGGTTTCCGGATTCATGGCTTCACGTGGGTCGGCTCTATACCGGGCTACGCTGTTGCATGGGAAGACTGAAGAGAAATGAAGCTTTTTTCAATCTTTGCTTTTATTTTCATCCTTTTAGCTTTTACTAGGAGGGATTCATTGTTGTGGCACACAGTTAAAAAAGATGATTTGCCAGTGCTAGCTACAGCACCGTCCAATGGATTTGGTTTGTTGCTTGATGTTTACTCCCATTATTTATGGTCCATATTGGTGGCGGAATTATTATTTTTGTTTTGTCATATGCATCAATTAAGACAAACACAAAGGAGAACTGCGCATGGCTATATAGAAAATCTTGTCATATCTTTCCTGTCAAAGATTGAGAGGGGAACTAAAAACTTCTTTCCCCCTTCTTCTTAAAGTTAACACGTTAACACATGACAATAATAATATTCATCACTTTTATAATTAAAATAAAAGTTTGTATTTTAGTACTCCGTATTTAGTTTAGAACTTCTATACTCTTATTGATATAATTCATTATAGTTCTTCACTTGATTTTAAATGGCATTTATGAGCATCAATAATTGTAATAATGAGCGTTGACGGCTAATAACTATGGAAACCCTGTGCCCGGATCTTTTTCTCAGACCATATATATTAGACAAGGTGTGTTAATGTCTGACAACTCTTTACCATTCTTGTTTTTGCATGAATGTACATTGTTAACAAATTCTGGCTAGATCTATAAATTGCTCAGTCCTTATAATGTTAGTACGCTAGATTTAAGATGTTGTAGACACCTGAGATTTTTATCCGGTCGGTGCATGAATGATTGATTATACATATTTCATTATACAAATTGATAACATATAACGGCATGATATTTGTCTTATTATTATCCAACAACTGTCCAATTTGAAAAAAAAAAAATATATAGTATTTGTTAGATAGTAACAAATGAGAAGAAAAAAAAAACTGTGTAAATGTATGTACCGTTAGTTTCAGACCTGTGGATTGACCCAAATTTATCACATTTCGAATTGGATTGCAGGTATGTTCCACGTGGAGAGCAGTTTCCCGCTCGGAGCTACTATGGCGGGAAGTCAGTCATTTGGTCTTCAACCGCCACCGGCCACTCCGTCCATCCTGGCGTGAAGAGTTCGTGCGCCTCCACCGCACAGCTCGCAACTTCCGGCTCCGCCGCAACGCACACCACCACGTCCTTCCTCCATCCAGCGAGCACTGCACCCGCCTCGCGGTATCCGACGATCGTTTGGCCGCCGGCTTTCTGGATGGTTCTGTTGCCCTCTTTGATCTCCCGACATGCCAACTCCTAATCACGTATCCCCCTAACCTCACCCGTGAGCGTCTCGGCCGTTTCTCACAATCCATCTCCGGTGTAATCCTCCTCTTGGACCGCCTCGTTTTCGCTTCTCAAGATGGCGACGTCCATGTAGCCGACGCACTGGACCCACCTTCCTGGCCAGCCCGCCGCTCCCACGTCGGAAGTCTCATGGAGGACGGCACTCTCGTCGACTTCTCAGGGGACAATATACGGTGGGTGGGCCTTTACGCCGGCGTGCCCGGCCGATCGTTTCGTATCTGGAACAGTGAAAATGAGCATGTTTTGTTCGTTGGTGGGTCATTGACTGATCCTGACTCAGTCGCCGGCTGGCACCTGTTGACGGACTTGGCCGGTCCGAGCTTAGGCCGTGCTCGGGTCGGTCAACCAGGCACAGTAATGGTGGCTTGCACCGGCTCAAGACTGCAAGCAATTGATGATACTGGAGACGTGCTAAATGAGGTTGGGTTTGGACGTGAGGCAGTTGTTGACTGTGTGGATGCATGCGAAGGGAGTGTACTAGTGGTTGACGTGAGGGGTACCGCACGTGTGCGGCAGGCGCACACGTTGGAAGAGTTGTGTAGGTTCAACACAGTGCGGAGGCGTGATGCTTCCCTACCTGGCGCGGTTACTGGCTGCATGAACTGGGGTTACGTACTGTTGTGCTTTGGCGATGGTGTTATTAGAGTTTGGGATGCTGCCACCGGTGAGTTCTTGTATAGATTCCGTGAGAGGATTGGAGAGGCCGGCGTTGTCGTTGCCAGTTACCGGCATGTTGCGGCCTGGTCTCGTGGCACTGGGTTACACCTCTGGGATTTTGGAGATGATCTTTTTGATTGACTTGACTGGGTATGATCGAACCAAGTTCTTTATATATTTTTATCGCTCCAGTCTGCAGATCATATGACTCGGTATTGAACCACAAAGCATTAATTGGAGGTTGTTTTTTTTTTTGGTATGCTTCTTTGTTTGTTTATTTTTGGGTATTGGTAATGCTTTGTTAGAGTTCCCATGCAATTTGACCGATGGTGGCGGGAATGGTGGGTACAGATCTTATTATTAAGTCATTAGTAGTTTATTAATCCTGTTTAATTACTGAGAGAGCAAGAAGTCTTGGTCTGTGTTGTTTATTATCTATTGTTATGATTGGAGGAGATATTAGAGCATTGATCAAACTGAGGAAATTAATGTGGGGATGGACTGCGTCTATCTGTTCATTTATAAGATTAAATTTAAGCTTCAATCATGTAAAATATTCAAACGGGCGGCGGACATTTGACTTTAAACGATAGCTCAAGTTGCCAGACCTCAGGGTCAGTGACTTCTTTTCAGTTCAGTCATATAAAACTAAACCATGAATTCAATTCTTATCCAGAGTAACCAACTTGTGGCTGCTTGATCGTTAACAGTATTATATATATATATATATATATATGTCTAATACTGTTATATTAAAATATTCTGTAACTGTATTTTTCCGTAATCGATGTTACTTTCAATATAAGATTGCCTAATAGACTATCTTAGCTAAATTTTGATGAATATATTGGTTAGTTTTTAAATATGTATTTATATATATATATTGATAAAGTTTATATATAAATAATCAATGTTTATAACTGTGTTATATACACTTACACATTGGTAGGTAAGAAGCAACGATTGGACTAGTTTTTAAAAATGTGTGTGTATATATATACAACATCAAAAGCATATTAATTTATCTTCTTCCCACTAATTAATTATTAATTAATGACGGTTGGGAATTTTGTCTCAATAAACCTTACTACACGTTATTTATTTATTTATTTATTTTGTGATAAAGTTTCTACACATTGTTATTTCAAATAATAAGAAAATTTCAAAAAAAACCCCTCAAGATGATATGACTATGACTAATATAGGAGGAGTGCGCTTCCCACCCGTTTGATGTCCTCACTGGCACGTGTGCTCTTGGTGAGTGGCTCGTGCTTCTCTCTCTCTCTCTCTCTCTCTTCTTAGAAACCCCACAAAGTCTCTTGTGCTGAAGCTGCCGTTCGCTCTCTCTGAATGTGCGACCAGAGAAAGAGAGAGAGAGAGAGAGAGAGAGATGGATGGAGACCCCCTCGTCTATGCCCATCTGATCCTCCTTCTCTCTTCTAGGTTTTCTCAAACCCTAATCTCGCTCATTCTCATCTAGGTTTTTCGGCCTTTCTCCAAAACCCCTTCATCCTGTTTCTCCTTCTCTTCGGCACGATCTCAAGGCTTCCTTCCCGATGATGTCGGGATTTTGTTAGGGTTTTGGTTTAGGGTTTGGGTTTTGGGCACTATGATGCTGAAGGAGAAGGCCCATGACTTTGTGGAGTGGAGGGAGGAGTTCGTCTCTCGGGAACGTGGCAGCCGCGTTGTCCAGTACTATCTTGAGGATTCCTCCGGAGGGTCTCATCTCGCTGTCGTTGGCACCGAGAGGAGCCTCCGCCACATGTTCTATGCGATCGCGGAGGAGTTTTGTCATGAGTATGGTGCCGACTCTTGTCTTAGGTGGAGATCCAAGAGGGAGGTCGTTGATTGGCTTTCCTCGTTCATCTCTCCTCGCCAAGGTGACTCCTTGCTATTCTTTGCTGAACCTTTATCTGGCTCTTGTTTTTTCTTTGCTTTATATCTTGAATTTGTCTGATGGATTCTCTTATTGTTTGTTTGGTTTGGTCACTTGTCTGTTTGTTAGTTTGCCCTTTGACATACATAGCCACTACGGCTGCAATTCTTGGAAAGAACAACATGCCAGTGTTTTATTACACCAGGACAAGAAGCTAGATTTGGTTATGTTGGTGAATTTAATGTATGGAATTATAAATTCAAGTCTCAGATTGCATTGCAATTGTTCAACGCAAATGAAGTAGTGATTTTGCAGACTGATGCAGAGGCCTTGGTTATCTCCATTGCGATCAACCTAGACCGATTTTAGTAGTAGTTGGATTTTTTTTTTTTTTTCGAGAATTTACTTGTGAAACTGTGCTTAAACTCTTTACCATAATTGCTTTCTCCCTACACCACAAAGTATTTGAGCAAATTCTGATAAAAAATCTTGTGTTTTTTTTTTTTTACCAATTTTGTTTGTTCTTTTATGTTAGGTTGCAAAGGTGGTGGTTGGTATTGTGGGTTTTGATTTTTCTGTTTTACCTTCGCCTATATTTGATTGGGGATATGTACTGAGTTGCCTAAACATTGTCATGACAGGATCACAGAAAAATGATTCATTACCTAAAACAGGTGCTGATATTACCGCAGATAAAGTCACTAGTCCTGGAACCTGTCCGCGCAAACCATTAGTAAGCACTTCTAGGTAAAATCCTGATATTATAATTTAATATTTATTTTTGATCATTCCTTTACAATGTGTCTTAGGATCAGCCAGGAAGGAACCTGAGAAGTCACAAGTCAGACATCACATGGACTGGTGATTCCTGGACTTGTGGCAAGCTACTTCGACACTACAAAGCATTCTGTCGCAATGGAACTATGATAACTGTAAGCAGCTTGCTTTCCGTGCACATTCGTTAGTATTTTAAGTAATGCTAAAAGTTGGTTTCTTTAATTGGCAGACTCATTCTTTTGTTCTTGTCATGTCGGAGGGGGAGAGCCGCTATCTTGCTTATTTAGATGACATGTATGAAGATAAGAAAGGGCAGAAAAAGGTTAAAGTTAGATGGTTTCATCAGAATCAGGAATTTGCCTGTGCAATACCGCCACCAACTCCTCATCCCAGAGAAGTCTTCATAACCCCATATTTTCAGGTCATCAGTGCTGAATGTGTGGATGACCTCGCCACTGTTTTAACTCCTGATCACTTTGAGAAATGTTTGGCTGCTCTTCCTTATGATTCTTCATCCGGAATACATCTGTGCTTTCGGCAATACTCCAAAAACAAATTCAAGTCTTTTGATCTAAGCTCTTTGAGTGGGTATTATGATCAGGCAGTTCTATTATGCTTAAATATTTGTACGGTGTCTTGTGAGGATGAGGATGAGATTGGTCATAGGAACTCTATGAAAAATTGCAAGCCCAGGAAAATAAGGATTGTCAAAGGAAATAAACAGTTTTTTACTGGTCCCTTGGGTGTGAGAGTATCAAGCCGTGCAAGTCACATAGCATCATGCAAGTCCCCCTATCAGAATATGAGGTTTGGTTTACATGCTATGGGGTCTCTGTCAACTAGGTTTAGAAACCCCCTTCATTGCCTTAATCTGCCATATAAGGTTGACCAAAAGGTAGAGATGCTTTGCCAAGACAGTGGCATCAGAGGTTGTTGGTTTAGGTGTACAGTTTTACGGTTATCTGAGAAGCGGCTGAAGGTTCAATATGATGATGTGATGGATGAAGATGGATGTGGGAATTTGGAGGTACAATTCTCTACTTTTTCTTCATTATTGCTGGTGTATAGCAGATGCTGTAGATTGTTTAATATCAACTTTTTTGGCTACTTATATTGGGGTCATTTCTTCTTAGTCATGTTGGTTGCAATCTTCTATTTATGAAAAGTATGATTTTCTGTGTTGGTCAATATCTTTTCCTTCCATGATTTATGTGCAGGAATGGGTTCCTGCATTAAAAGCTGCAGCTCCTGATAAACTAGGAATGAGATGCTCAGGCAGACTTACAATTCGACCCTGTCAGCCATGTAACTCTTTGCCTGATGATCGTCCTTTGCAAATCGGAGCTCCTGTTGATGCGTGGTGGAATGATGGCTGGTGGGAAGGAGTAATAATTGGAGTAGAAAGCCCGCTAGATGATAGTATACAAGTTTATTTCCCAGGTTCATACCTTCTCTTTTCATTGTGATGTTGCTCTGGTTAGTCATCAAGTCATCTTCTCTTCTCCTTAGGCCTTTCTTTTCTTTTTTTAAATTTTTTTTAACGCCTTTTGCATGAGATGATATATATAATAGTCTGCTGGTGGCTTTTATTAAGTTCCCGAGTAAAGCATCATTGTAGTGTCCAGACAAAGCAATATATGACAGGACTGCTTAACATAATTTGTTTATGTTAAAAGTTCAAGTAACATGCTTGTTCCATTGTGCAATAGGGGATCATCATTTTGAGCAATTGAATGCTTAATAGCTTGTTGTTAGCACCCCGTAAACCATTCCATTATGCACAAGTGAATTTTTATTGAGTAAATGATTCGTGAATCACTTGTGAATAGTATATATTTTTACCCTGACAACTAGATATGTACGATATTGATCTAGTTGATTGCCACATTTAAAACATCTGATAATGAGGATTGTTCTATTTGGATATCATTTAAATAAGCTGATTATTATCGAAAGACGTGATATTAAATTTGTACCATTGCAAGCTTTTATGTTTAAGTTTCATGTGCGAACCCATTTTAATTCTCAACCATAACTGAATTGCTAGGCTAAGATAATATGTAGGTTGAGATCGGAAGGTTCATTTCTGTTGAAATTTTAATATATATATATATATATATTGACAGTTTGGTTTATTGTCTGTATTTGTGATTAAAAAGGAATGAAAAATAATATTTAGGTTGAGATTGGAAGGTTCATTTCTGTTGAAAGTTATATATATATATATATATATAGATATATTGGCAGTTTGGTTTATTGTCTGTATTTGTGATTAATAAGGAATGAAAAATAATATTTAGGTTGAGATCGAAAGGTTCATTTCTGTTGAAAGTTATATATATATGTATATATATAGATATAAATATATTGACAGTTTGGTTTATTGTCTGTATTTGTAATTAAAAAGGAATGAAAAATAATATTTAGGTTGAGATCGTAAGGTTCATTTTTGTTGAAATTTAAAAATATATATATATAAATTGACAGTTTGGTTTATTGTCTGTATTTGTGTTTAAAAAGGAATGAAAACATATTTAGTCATTATGCGGTACTGGTTATGCTGTAGTTTGTTGCTCTTAACATTTTTGAGGAGAAATATGCATTTGTAGTTCAGGAATGGTACGTAGACTTGATACTATTTACACTACTGAATCTTGTGTAATCCAGGTGAAGATGTATTCTTAACATGCACAAGGAAATGCCTCAGAATATCCATGGACTGGATGGTGGACCGGTGGGTTGATATAGATGCCAAGCCTGATGTCTTATCTGCCATATCTTCATTCAGCCCAGGGCCGAAGCTATCACCATGTTCTACCTTCTCCAAGGTTGCTGAGTCTGGTAGTTCAGTAATGTCAGATCGTGATACCGCCCCCATCAAAGCCAATGCAACCGATGAAGACAAGAAAATAACAGCTAGCTTGGGAAACATGGCTGATGAGTTAATAGGCAACATGAACATGGCAAATCCTGGGAAGCGACTGAAGCTTACAGATGATGATGGTGGGGGAGAGGGTGATGTTCATTGAGGGATTGGTGATTGAAGCTGTGTTAATGCATATGCTCCAACTTCATGTTACTGTACATATACTGGAGGATAAAGAGGAGGCTGGGTAAAGGGATCATGGGTCAATTGATTTCCAATCTCAGGTTGATATTGATTAGCTGGAGATGGCTGCTGTGTCTCTACTGTATACAGTCAGTTGTGTTTTTACCCACTCTTATAGAGATGTGGCTCTCTTAGCGTAGCAATGCAATTAGCTACCACGTGGATGAGATCCAAATCAGGATCATGGGAAGTAGAATTGTTTAGTTTGTAATATTATTATGGTGGTGGTTGTTATCTGCAACAGCTATCAGTCATTCTACTCTCTCAGTTGTATTACTGTTTTCTTGTTTTCTTATAGGGAGTCTTGTTGAAGTGCATGTAGTGTTTGTTGTCTTCCAAGTTAAATGCAAGGGCAGCACACAACTGAACAAGAATGTTGTTCATGTGTTTGTCACTCATTTGTGCTCCATTTATATTTTTGCCAAGTAAATATCACTGTGCCATTATGCAGCGAGTCATGTAAGTTATGAGAATCACAAAAGGCAAGAGAGATGCACTATCTGATAATCATACCAAACTAATTTCTTTTTTAATGACAAAAATTTGTTGATACAGTTCATTTGCTACGCATAGCGGTTATAACTCTCACAAAAAGATATTCAAAAGGCACCGATCCTCATTTTAGTTGATGACAAGTTCAACTCGTATTAAACATAAATTATCAAATTACTTAAAAAAAAAAAAAAACAGAGAGAAGACATAAGCATGCATGCGGTTGTAGAAGCTGATCTTTATCGACGCCAGAAACGGCCATGTTGCTTCTGCTCTTGCATCCTCCTGTCAAAACAATGGCCTTTTAGTTAATTTAGTTTGCCATGGTTAGAAAAATAAATAAATAACCCATAGATCAATAAAAAAATTATAAACAAGCCTAATAGAAGATGCAACTTAACCAAGGTCTTTATCAACCTCTTCCTCCTGTAATACTACTACCTTGGCTGGCATTGTAAGACTATTGAATGTACAAAATCCAAACTACTATACAATATAAGGTTGAAAATAAAACCATTTGATATCAATCACGTTTATGTCCATTCTAATGCCCAAATGCACATATAGAAGAAATGAAAAAAAAACTACCTCTGGTGTTCCTTAGATCGTTCAATAAATTCGCTGGGGATGTCATGCCCTTGATAAGATGCAAGTACAGTTCTAATGTCAGCAGGTCTGTGGAGAGCCACATCTGTAGCCAAAGATTTGTAGTTGTGGGTTACACTCATGAGGTACACACAAATTAACAAAAATTAATCCAACTGCTTCAGAAGTTACTCACATTCAAGAAATGGTATAAGATCCAAAAGAGCAGTGTCATCATTTTCAAGTTTCCATGGTTTACAAGGTACACAGTTCTCTTGTTGAAGGCTTGACTCTAGTGCGTGTCCACTCACATAAAGAATTCGTGCAGGATCTCTGTTCAGCTTGGAGAGGTCCTGAAACAGCATTTATTGAGAACATGCTAGGTTAGAATAATTTCCAATGACAAAAAGCAAAATGAAATAATGTTGGATTTTAAAGCGCTTATATCACTAACAAATTAATATGTTGTTAACAAATTAATATGTTGTTAAGTAGCATAAGAAAACTATAAAAAATATTAGCAATACCCGAAAATGCTTTCCATCTTGATATTTTGTAGCAGCTCTTGATAGCCTATATCGAATACAGCCCTTCTGATCAAGCCTCTCAATAACAGGGTCGACATACTGACAAAATAAAAACCATTTGCAAGTTGAAAGTAAAGAACAATCACAATACAAGTAAAATGCAATATAATTGTATTACCATACTGAGCTGATCAGAATAGACAACTATTTCATAAAATTTAGCAAGATGCTCCAAGAAAGCATCAACTCCAGGCCTTTTGAATGTCCTCCAGCCTCTGTCACGCTTTGAACAAAATGATCCACACATCAGTGCTATTGAATAATTGATTTCAATAGAAGGCATAAAACATAGGAATTATAATAGTTCATCATAGTTGCTACCACTGTTATAAGAATGCAACTTCTATATCGAATAACTAGAATGAGTACAAAATTTTTGTTTGATTGTCATAATTATATTTCAAACTAGAGCACCAAATAAATGAAACTTCCCAACAGCTATTGACTGGAAAAGAAATGAGGATGTGATCACACTGGCAATTTGTGCAAAAACCTTTCACAAGTAAGTTCTTTGGACAAGAGATAATACATATTTATATCAAAGCAAGTTCCATCCAAAATCTTCAGAGTTCTTCAAATGCCAGTCAGGTGAAAATACATTCTACATATTCATTCAGCAATTAGAGTTGAAATGTTCACTATAGGATGACTGCAGGGAAGGCAGAATCACTGACACATCTTCACTAGTGAAGCATAGCTTCAATATAAGCAAGTTAGCTTAAATCTAAAAGATATAGCATGGTAAATAGAAAGCCCCTCATCTGGTAAGGGAAAGAATAGTTACCTTCCAGTCAGAATATACAAGAGTCTCATTGAGATCTAAAACTAGAGTGAAGACGTGCTGTTCTTGAGGATGCAAATCAGGAAGAAGCTTCTCTGATGACGGTTCTACGAATCCCTACAATGAGAGAATAAAATGATAACAAAATGTTTTATAATTAAATTTTGCACAAATAATCACCAACTATTACGCCACAAACCTTAAGTCGGTCATCGATTCCTCTCCTAATATCTAAGTATATCTCAATACACTTTGTAGGAACTGCATGACAGAAAATAATGTTCAAAAATAAAATATAAAAACTAAAAATACATCACATCAACTGCTATTAAAGAATTATTACAAAATATGAGGGCTATAAGTTGCAATAAAAAGACTGTACGGATCTGGACAAAAATAATGCAAAAGGGCTACTGTGGACAAGAGTTTGCCATCACTTCTTTAGACAATTCTTTATCTACAATGAAATCCATGTTTCCTAGATATCATTATGGTTTGCAGGAATTTAATCTGTATATGGTTGCACAAGTTATTATATAGATTTGTGTGTATTAAAAGGTATATATATATATATATATATATTCAACACGAAAAAGCAGTGAGCAGATTGAAATTCTGAAAAAGGGATCAAATATGAAGAAATGTGAGTTGAGTAGGACATTAAACAAAGCAATTAACAGCACATAATACAAAAGATACAATTCATAACCTTCTTAGATTTTATTTGGTGACAACCTAGATCATAGATGTGTTCTTGCTGATTGATAATCATAAGAAATATCCAGCGGTAAGATAGAATGACTATTCCCCACCACAGATCCCAAGCAGGCCAAACTTGGAAAGAAATAATTCCCTTAGCAAATAATCCCTTTCAAGCAGTGTTCTAAGAAGACAAATGTGTGAAGTCCGCGTTCACAGGCATCTTTAGCCAAGCTCACTCCACAACAACAACCCATTAGTCACAAGTGTTTAGAATTAGCTACATGAATAATTCCTTTCCACGTTGCTCTATCAAGGGCCAAAATACTAGATAAACTTTGCTCAAACATATCATTTTGTAAAGTTTCTACCAAACACTTTTTAAGTGTCCCTCGTCCTCTTGTACGGTCCTCCACCTGAAGAGCTTCTACCTTAATTATGGGAACATCTACTGGTTGTCTAAGGAGATGTCCAAACTACCTTAATTGATTCTCTTTTAACTTATCAATAATAATGCAACACCTAATCTATTTCTAATAAATATATCCGTTACCTGATTCTTCCTAGTAATGCTTGCCATCTATCTCAACATTCTTATCTCAACCACACCTATTTTTCAAGTAATTTGTTTTTTTACCCACCCGACATTATGACCGTACAATATAACTCACATAATAACCATTCAACAAACCTTCCTTCTCAATCTAAAAGATATTTTACAATCACACAAAACTCAAAAAAACCCCTTCCATTTTACCTAACTTACCTTAATCCTATTGGTGACATCTTATATAAGTTCGCCGTCATCTTCGATTATAAAACCTAGTACCGAGACTTTTATTTCTACCAATCTCAGTAACATTTACCTCACTTCTCCCTCATTTTTACATGCCTTATTACTAAAATTATATTTTAAATACTCCATTTTTACCATACTCAACTTGAAACCCTTAGCTTCTAAAATATTTTTCCACATCTCCAATTTTAAGTTGGCATCTTCTCTACTTTCATTAACTAAGACCAGACATTAATAAAAAAGCATACACTAAGGGATCTAATCTTGAATATACTTAGTCAATTTATCCACAACTAAAGCAAAAAGGTAAGTAATTAATATTGGAACTTGACATAAACCAATAGTAATAAGGCATTCTCCAATATCTCCCCCTTACAGTTTTAATACTAGTGACAAAACCCTCATACATATTTTTTATTGGATCCATTTACCTAGTAATAACCTCTTTTCTAAAATCCACCAAAGGACCTTCCTACATAACTTGTCATATGTTCTTTACGAGATTAATAAAGATCATGTCTAAATCTTTCTTCCCATCCCTATACTTCTCCATCAACAGTCTTAATATATAAATTGCTTCTAGAGTTGACCTTCTAGGCATAAAACCAAATTAATTTATATAAAAAAAATTGTTTCATGTCTCAACTTTTGCTCAATTATTCTCTACCAAAGCTTTATAGTACGACTCATGAATTTAATTCCACGATAGCTATCATAACACTAAATGTCACCCCAAAAAAACAAAATAGTTTTCCTTCAGATGAAGGTCAAATTTTATACAAAATCTTTCCTGACTCACAATAATCTTAGCGAAAAAGATCTTATTTTTCACACAAGCATGATTTGTTTGTCAAGTATGTCCGAGTTAATGAATTATATTCTACTGTATGGTGCTCAAAACTGATATGCTGTAAGTACAGGTTTGACCCAACCTTTTCTAACTGATATATTCTATCTACAGATTCTAAAGGATCAATTGTTCTCCTACCTCAAACAAATGCAGTCTTGATTAATGCCCTATATTTATCTCATTTCCCAGCTGCATCTCGCAAAGCATTGCTCTCATTTCCAAAGGAGGCTAAAAAAAAGAAGCAGGCCAACACCCTGACCTTCTCCTATAAAAGTTTCTCGTAGGTTTTCAAGGAAAGTTAAATGCTGCACCAACTTAAGTGGGTATATGATGGGCAATAAGGGTTTGTGGCTTTAAGCTGAAGGCCAGTTGAACAATAGATTAAATTTATTAAAACTTATAACCAGAAGATCCATGTACCATAAAAGAGGATAGAATATGATACACACAAGTTACAGATCATGCCAACAAGCCCAAGTTCTAAATCTATACAAGTGCAAGTAAAGAATACGATTTCCAATGAAAAAAAAATAAGCTAAAATGAGAGGCTTGGGCCCCCAGTAGAAGATGATGGCATGTCTAAAAGATGATTATTAACATTCTGTAATTGAGAAATGCACCTGTAACTCTATTTGTTTGTTCAGTTTGGGAATAAATTTTCTTTTCAATAGTGACAATAGTAAGAACCAGACTCACAAGTGCTATAATTGCAGTGAAGCAAATATTATAGGTTTATCTTTCTTAAGCACTACACTTTACAAGTTCCCATGGTATCTTTCTTAAATTAAAACCATTGTAAATTTTTTATACCTGATTTTTAATAACAACAAAAACAAAGTCAATCTCGCGAAAATAACAAAATTTGGTTCTGCATATTCAACGCTTCAAGCACCTCAGCATAACAATAGCACTTTAATGACAAATAAATATATGTTTGTGGCAATTAATGAAGAACATTTAGTAGGATGCAAAAAATTTGTAGGTCATTCAAAAATAAATAAATAAATAATTTTAAAAAATAATAGAAACAAAAGAAAGTCAAGAGACAAGCTTCACCCTTCAAAGCTGATGAGTAAGCCAAAGCCTGGAACTTCTGCATAAAATAATAATCATGAGATTCTGATCCACTACGAGTGCAATGTTTAAACAAGAAATGAATAGTTGAATGCTAGAAAATGATGTAAATCAATATTTCCAAAGACAATAAATAGTACAGTTGACACATTAGTGCATCAGCTAAAATCATAAAGTTTGAAATTCACAAAAATATAGCTTTAAAATTAGTTAATAATTTATCAATAAATACTAAATACTTGAGAACATGATATGAGCATTCTATCAGATCTACAGTTCTTACTAAACCAAATAATTTCAAAACGGAGAACCTAAAATCATCATACTTACTTGAAGACTAGAAGCATCATCTAGCATAGAATTTTTTGAAGATAATGCCCGCAAAGCTCTCATCTTTTGGTCCACTTCATCTATTGAATGCGCTGCACATTAAAAATCCTTAGGCACATTAGCAGAGAAAGCATCAACAATAAAAGGTCATTGTTATGGAAGTTCAGAAACAACAACACTCAATAAACAAACTTATGGTAAACTCAGATAACACACAGTACGGCTCAAAGGGACGCGGTTGCTAATTCTTCCCCAATTGTCAGAAACACTAGGAGACAATTTTACCTTCCATAAAATTCAAGAAATAACCCTTCTACTAGCAATGCAGTTACTCAACTTTTCTTTAATTTTGAAGCAAACATAAAAGATCATAAAAATCAAGAAATCATTCAATCACTCACAACCCTAAACGTTCAAGAACCAGAAGAGAACATGATCAAAACCCAAATATTTTTACCCCCTTCTTGACAAGGGTTTCTTGGGGTCAAGAATCCACAACAACAATAAAAAAAAATCCAATTGAACACATATAAGCTTAAAACTCCACAATAATATATAATAAGATAAAAAAAAATTAAATTTATATTTGCTTGCTCTGAGAGAGAGAGAGAGAGAGAAGAGAGAGGGATGGACCATAGGTTGCATAGCCGACGGCACCAACGGCGCCGGTAAGGGCGGCAAGTGCACCAAACTTGAAGAGGCTCCAAGATCGCCTGGCAGGGGCTGTGGCTGTGGCAGGGGAGGTGGAGGTGGGAGGGGAGGCGGAGGGAGGCGGCGGGGGTGTCTGGTCGTTGAGCAAGGGCTCCAATGGAGGTTTGGCAGACACCGTGGCGACGGTGCAGAAAGGCCTGGTGATCTTGTTAGCGGCGACGATGGAAGAGAGATAGGGGAAGAAGTGTCGAGATCGGAGGAGGATTCGGGCCATGGCGTCTTCGAGGGTTTTGGAGGTCGAAACCCAAAACAAAGTTGGGGTTTTTAATTATTCCAACAAGAGACGATGATGTGTTAATTAATAACTATGAATGATGATGTTTATTTCTCATTGGGATTTTTTACTTATTGCCCCTTCCACTCTTAATTTTATTCAGACTTGATTACTTCCGGTATTAGTCCTATTTTAAATAAAAGAATAATCTCTCACTTTTTTTTTTTTGTTATTTATATATCCACAGATTTATTTTTTTTCGCTGTTACACTTGCACATGGGCTGGTAAAATATTAAAGACCTAAACAATAAAATTTATTATTATTATTATTATTAATATTTTGACTTAAACCTATTAAATAAGTAATGTTGAGAGTTTTTTTTTTTTTTTAATGAACATTAATATAATTGAATAAAATTTACATTTAAGTTTGAAGTTATAATTAAGAGACAACAATTTAAATTTAATAAACCTAAGAAAATATCACCCGTATAAATATGTATTTTTATATAGTTGGGTTATATTTATTTAATCCCTGTAACCTTTTCAATTGTGCTATCTCATATCTCTGGTTTATATTACATTAATATACTGTTTTTTACACTAGATAAGATAATAGATTGTTGCTCACCAACTGAGCCTGTAAATGACTGCAACTTTTGATAAAGTACATCATTTAAGTTCAGTTCTCTAATATTACTGTAATAATGAAAGAACTCTAAAAATGCTACAGAAATGAAGAATTTTACTACACAACTCTCTAGAATAAGTACATTAAAAAAACCAAATGGTCCCTGGAATCCTGTGCGTTGTTGATAAATAAAGCAGGCACTCATGATCATTAGGAGCATCCATACCTCATTTTTAATATTTTTCCAACCTATACTTTTATAGGCAATTTGTCTAGTATAGCCATCCATGTAATGACCAAGTGCTTCTGCTTAGCACTTCAATGGTTGCATGCGCATGAGTTTGATACGGTGAAAGTTAAATCCGACTCACAAATTCCAATATTTGGTATTTGTCAATGAACACTTTCCAAGAGTTTACTATTGAAAATTTTAATTGATGACTGTTTAATCCCATGGAGTCATTTAAAGACGTAAAATTTTCATTTGAGAGATGACTTACAAATTGAGTGGTTTATTTCTCAGTAAAAACCACCGGTTTTAACATATACTGTCAGGAGGAGTGGTTCACTATCTCTCCTTAATTTCTTTTAAATATTATGCATGCAAATTTGCTCTAATAAAATACATTTTTTAAGTTTATAAAAAAAAAATTATTTATCCATCTATCTCTCTCTTTTATAAAAAATATATATATATATATATATAGATAATGCCAGACTTGTTTGGATTTAAACACAGCATCCTTCATCGTTTGAGTTCCTGAAATAAATACATAAATTCCAGCTTACTATTTATTATATTGTGTAGGTTGAAAAAATCCTTGTAAATTTTTTGATTTGAGAGGGTTATTTCCGTCATTTGAACTCCTCCCCGTCCAAAAGGCCACTGCTTTTTTGCTTCCAGCGAACAGAGACTCCTTGTGTTCTTCGATTCATGGTTATTGATTCCTCCAACCGGGCATCAACGCTCCGGTGCCTGCTCAAATCCATGTTCTTCGGCGCGCTTCATGGATCCCTCTCTGAGTGAATACGATCCATCAGTCGAAGAGCATGAGTGGGGTAGATCTCTCTTTCCCTTTCTGTTTTCTGGTCTTGATGTTTGTTTTTTGTTTTTTGTTTTTTTTTTTCTTTTCTGGTGAATTTTTATTTATATTCCTGACTTGAGATCCATGATTTATTTGGTTCTGATGATGAAAGTTGCGATCTTTTTCTTTATAGTATATGATCTAATGTATGCTTGGAGGTGAGGTGATCAAGTTTTGTCTTTATGAATCTGATTGTTGTTGATTTGATCTATTAATGCCAAAGCTTGTAAATTGTTTTGATGTTCTTGTTTCAATTCGAAATCAAGTTGCTATCCATGTTGTTCTGTTTTGAGATGATGATGATGATGTTGATGTATCTCCTGCTTTGATTGTTATTGTTGAATTCCTTCCTTCCTTTCAATTGATATTATTTGTGGATAGAGTAGAAAATCAAAAGTATTTTTATGATGTCTTATATCAATGATAGTGGATGTGGAATGATGAACATTGCATGGGAAAGCAATATATGATGGTAGATGCTTGTAATCATTAACCAATGAATACAATAACATCACTGATATCACCAGTTGAAGTTTCTTTGATTTCAATAGTCCATACCATTTGTAGTTGATGGACAGTGAAAATATGTTTTGAAGCTGAGAGTATTGATGATAAGGTCGGCGATGCATTAGGATGTGCAAATCAATATGTGACTACTAAAGCAATCTTACTATGGTGGTCATGTAATGACTTAATTGATATGAGAACCAAAAGTGAATTGCTAGTTTAAAAACAAAAATTTCTAGGAAATGGTTTCTGTCAGACTAGCAAGCTCCCATTTTTTTGTATAGTTTTGTTGCAGCTAAAGATAGGAATAAATTTTGTAATATTATGTTGATTATAGAATGATTAAGCAAGTCTTGCATTAATCACAATACATCACTAAACTTGTCGTTTATGAGATATGGTGTATGTTGCTTTATGGTTTTGAATTAAGCTTACATGTTAATGACACTAAATCACGGAATGCGCCATTTTCATTTTGTTTTATGTTTAAACGTGGAATGCATCATTCGTTTTTGTTTTATGTTTAATGTTTCAGACAGTGATGATTTTGTGATTCCAAATCTGTCCGTTGGAGAGCCTGACCTTGTTAGTCAAAATGCTCCTGAAGTATCAGATCCTCAAACTCCATCCAAGGTAAGTATTGAAGATGTGTCTCTTGTTAATTCTCAAAGCCTTCACTAAAGACTGTTGTGTGTAATAAAGACATAGCATTTTTGCTTCATATAAATCAGTTTCCTGTGTAATAAGAGATGATGTGTATAGGTTTGCAAGCAGGTTATCAAACGGGAAGAGAAGATATATTTGGGACCTCATGGTGCGCCGCCTTCTCAAACCAAGCAACAGGAGCCGATTGCTGGTGGCCATAAGCAGAGGTTCAAGCAAAAGCTGAAGGAAGCCGATAGGAGGTTTGGTGGTACAGGGCGCGAGAACAAGGTAGAGAGCTTACGGGAGCTTGTTGGAAGCAAGGTAAGCAACACCAACATGTGGAAGGGCTCTCATCGTGATTGGTTGGATCCTCATTGCCATGAGTCTGAGTTTGATAAGCATACCCATTGACAATCCCAGTCTCCCATACTTGGAAGGCATAGCAGTGAATTGCTATAACTGTAAGGAGATGCATAATCATCATCTGTCATCCCTACGACAAAGAAATCTGGATATTAGTTTTTGTTGGTGTTGGATTATATCCATCTTTGGTGAACTTCTTAATCAATCAATATATGGTATCTTAGTCACATTGGTGATTGTGGTCTGATCATATTAGAATTCATTGAAATTGAAATGATACTTCACCATTTTACTTTGTCATTGCAGAGCACATCACAACAAGAACAGATGACAAAGAGATGCTCAAGTATGGCATCTGTTACAATTGTGGTAAGATGTACAGAGAATTTAAAGAAAGCAGATCTATATATCCAACAGTGATTTTCTGGGGTCCTTCTTCACCTGACAGGCACCTTGATCCAGCCATTAGCAAAAGCTATTGCAAGGATGACAAAAGGAGTTGACATGCCAAAAATGATGATGTATGGCAATGGTGTATTCATGGGGTTCTCTCCTTCCCTCTCCCCTGCTGTTTGCCAGTACCTACATAATTAAACAACATTATCCATCCATCTCTTATTTCATTGCAGGTGTATATATATATATATATATATATTGCATATAAAAGCTTATGCTTACTGTTCTGGTTCTTCTTCTCTAGTGATGAACTTCTTCTTTTGGCCACTCTTGACTTCTCCTTCACCTCCACCTACATAATATAAGAATTACAATTAACCATATATATATATATATATATATATAAAAGATAAGAACTGATTTAATTTGTAGCATCTTCTTGCCTAGTTTTGCTTGAACTTTGGCTGGTTTGTTGTGAACTTTTGGCAAGAAATGGTGGGATGAGTAAAAGAAAGGAGAAAGTTTAGATGTGAAGTTTGTAGCACCACCACCAACAATGGAGGTGGGAAGGTGGAGTGATGCCTTAGCCACCATCTTACCTGTTTGTGAGAGGGAGTCTATTATCCATCACACATCTCATATCTTATACTTAAGAGTTTTGGATAGAGGACTCCTCTTCTTTTGGCCCCACTTCATGAATTCTCTCTGGTTCAGCAGCATTGGTTGGACTAGAACAAAACAGGAATTAAAAGATAAGGTCTCACCATGTTTGTAAGATAAATTTTAATAATTGCTGTTATATAAAAAATGAGTAAATTTTTAATATTTTAAGTACACACACTACAACATTTGATGAGTGATTCAGAAGCAACTAATGCAATCAGTATATTGTTGAAATATGTGAACAAGATAAGTAATAAAAATAAATAAAGTCTTTATTTGAGAGCATCATGTCTTTTAATTTGTTGAAACCAAATATTCTAAACAAGCCAATAAACAAGTGGGCAATAAGGAGGTACATAGGCTTGGTTTGGCAAGAGATTTTGGTCAGACACTTGCATCAATGTTCTCTTGCTTTGCAATCTATAATACCATTATAATCAGCTATTTTGTCTAAAGTCTGGACCATTCTTATTAATGTCTCATCAAAATAGAAGTACTGATTGTTACTTGTGTTTATGGCAAACAAAGATACAAAATTAGGTGGTGTGGTTCCACAAATAAAATGTTTATCAAATGTTCCCATAGCATCTTCAAACACTGCTTGAATAGCTATATATTTTTTTACCATTGACAATGAATAGAAGCAAATGAATTATCTTTTTCTATTACTACTTTTCTGTACAAACTAAAGTGCTTGTCTTTTAAGCTTTTATTAATACAAAAGCATGGCAATTAAAAGTGTTCACATAGAACAAATAAGCTAAAAGTTTCATGAAAGAGAGATCATTAAACAAAGCAACTAGATTAGGTACCCTTTCCTCCACCACTTGATATTGAAATGTAGAAAAAAGATTCCCTTCAAATATTTTGGTCATCATCTATCTTACAGCAGCTTTCTCTAATGTCATCAGTTTGTTTAGCATGAAAACCACACATCCTTGTCTACTTTCTCTCTCATATAACTCCATGATATATATATATATATATATATATATATCACAAAAAATGCATGACTTTGTAGCTTTAATTAGAATATTAATTTAGATATAATAAAATATTTCTTAATTTTATTTTACTATGAGTTAAGAAAGTTAAAAAGTGAAAAGAGAATTAATTAAGAAGTAATCAGTTTAGCAGTAAAGTAAAAGGTCATGATCAGCATGTCCTTTTAAACGAACTTGAAAAGGAAATTAATTTCTAATCTTGAAAAATCCCTTCATTCTTTGCCGACAATTCAGTAAAAAGTTTTATAATAAAGCTTTTCGATTCCTTTTCTTGTTTTTTCAAACTGATTAGATAATAGTCATCATGTGTATACAAAATGGACGTACACCTTCATTAATTAATTCCTCAAATATATATAAATATAGATATAAAGAAACTTAACCATGTTCACAATGAGTAAACTAGAAGAATGATACTGTTGACTTGTTCTCTAGCTCACTCACTCCCTCCCTATCTTTTTTAAACTAATAAATATAACTTTAACTACTTAAAGTAAAATGATAATAGAATAAAAATTAAAGTTGGTGGAGGAGGTTGAAGCTTGGAGAAGAATAAATGTAAAGTTACATATAAATATAAATATATATATATATATATATATATATATATTTAGATAGATGTAGTTTTGGTACTTAATTATGTACTCATTTTTATTCTTTGGGGGTTAATGCATATGCATTATATGCACTCTCTCTTAGTCATTTCCTTGACATTGTTGGGTGGGAGATGAAGATGAAGGGCATGCCCATGCATTGGTGACTCAGCCAGCTGCTGAAGCTGCATCCGTCTGGCTAGTTAATTAAGTGACGTGAACGATTAATTCACTTGGACCACTTGTCATCATCTTATTGGCTGAATGTGACCAAATGCTTCAATAATAAGGGGTGAGAGAAACAGAGAGAGAAGTGTCCTCCTTCCATTTTTCCCCCTCTTTTCCTCTCAACCATCTTTCATCTCCTTTAGTACTTGGATCTCACCATCCTCCTCCTAGCTCCTCCTCTTTCATTTCACAACAAAGAACAAGATCAAGATCAAGAACAAGAAGAAGAAATGTCAGTGAAGGTAAGATGATTAAATATTAAATCTTCTCAATTCTTATTTGCAAGTTAATTCTTTAATACATATATTCAAATCTAAGTATGCTGGTCTGTTGAATTATATACAAATATATTCTCTTGCATTTTCTTTCTTTTATTTGTTGAACACTAACTAATATATATATATATATATATATATATATATAGATCTTTTATTCTTTCATCTTTTCATATATACATATATATATATATATATATATATATATATATAGATCAATAGATAGATCTTTTATTCCTTGGTCTTTTTTGACAAGTAGAAAAATTTATTGTCATTTTCATTAATCCCAAACGCACACTAGCTGCATGTGTGTGGCCTCCGTTCGTCCACTGATCCAAAAGCAAGTTAATTGAATCCAGCCATTCAACTTTTCCACAGTTCTCCACATTGATACTCAAAGTGGATCTCAGTTGCTGCCAGTGCAACAGAAAGATCAAAAAACTCTTATGCAAGATTCAAGGTATACATATACATATACATATACATATACATATACATAAACACACACAATTAACATACACAAATATTTCTTTTATTTAAAAAAAAAATCATTTACTTATTATATATCTATCTTTGGTGCATGGATGATGGATGTTGAGACCGGGAGAACATCAGATTGATAGCTTATGATGACAAGAACAACACAGTGACCATTTCCGGCCCTTTTGATCCTCACTACCTCAAAAGAAAGCTCTACTGCAAAGCTTGCAAAATCATCAAAGACATCCAAATCCCTCCTCCTCCTCCTCCTCCTCCTGAAAAAAAACCCGACCCACCACCACCTGAGAAAAAACCCGACCCACCTGCTGAAAAAAAACCCGACCCACCACCCGAGAAAAAACCGGATCCGCCACCAGAGAAAAAACCCGATCCACCACCCGAGAAAAAACCCGACCCACCCCCAGAGAAAAAACCCGACCCACCACCGGAGAAAAAACCCGAGAAAAAACCCGAACCACCCAAGTCTGTGTGGCCACCGGGACCGGTTTGCTGCAATCAACCATGCTACGTGGGAATGTTCGGAGGCTTGAAGTGTGCCTCGTGTGGCATGGTGTACACCTGGACCAATCAAGGCCCGCCACCTGTCATGGTATATAATCAGCCACCGGTCCCACGTCCTTACTATTACGATGGCTATAGCTATGGCTATGGTCATGGCTGCGCCTGTGGTTGTGGCCAACCTAAGACCTGCCAGTTCATCTGCGAAGATAACTCATCCCAATGCACTATCATGTGATCAATCCTACGGCTCTTGTTCCATCTCTTTCTATTAAATAAAGCTCGGTACCGTGTATTTCACAGCATATATAAATATATGTATGTGTCTAAAGATAAAGAATGAATCGTATAATTTGGATTTTGTATGTGTTTTCTATTTGAATAGATGCCTCATGCTAAGTTGATTAAGAAGCTAGCTAGGATTGGGACTTGTTACCAAATTGTGAGCTGGTTTAATTGACCCATGATTATTTAATGTGGCTCCACCACCTTGTCTCATCTGTTGTGATTCCCTTTATATTCATAGTAATAAAAACAAAAGAAGCTTGAAACATAGATTAATTTTATAATCAGAAGAAAATATAAGAACATTAAGGATGGCATAAAAAATAAAGTTAGGACTTGACAATGGATTGTTCTCTCTCTCTCTCTCTTCCAATTGAGTTTGTACAAGTTTTTCAAATTCTAGAACATGCGTGTGTATATATATATATATATAAATATCTTCCTCATCAGTGAATGAAGTTTGTAGTTTTTGTAATGATATATATATATAGTTATAGAGGATATTTCAAATCAAAAACTTAAATTCTACGAAGGACATGATAGTAATCATGTTAACTTTTTGGGCGGCTGCATGCTCTTTATGCTGTTGTTAATTTTCTTGGATGTTCATCATCTTAATTACTTCTTTCTGATTCTTTGGGCTTTGTTGCTTATTAACTGGAATATTATATTTAATAATCTAGAAATTAAAGAACATAACTTTTAGTTCCGAAAATTTGAGCTGATATTCAAGCAGAATATTATAATTAGTTTCACCATTACAAAGAAGGGGATTCCTCAAGATCATATATTAATCTTATACTTGAATTTCCTGATGATTATTTATGCCCTATATCCACTTTTCCTTGTAGTTTCTTGCTAGAGAGAAAACATATATATACACTAAATTTTCATCATCTAACCTTTCAGTTTAAATATATAAAGTCTAGGTAAGGTTCTAATATTTTCAAACTTCTTCACTTTAACTAGATGTGGCCGAAGATGCTGCTGATGATATATACTTAAGGATGAAGTTGTTAAATTAGTGGTTTAACTATCAACTTTTTCAAAAGAGGAAAAAAAAATGAAGTTGGCAAGGTTAGAGAAGTAATTGAGCATTCATGAGTTTCTTGCACTTTGGAATCTATTTCTTCAGAACATGGGAAAAAATCACAGAATCCTTCTTTGTTGAGATAGACTCCACAAGTGATACTCTTTTGGCATCATTTTTCTTTTCAAGATGGTCCTTGTCATCTTAAGGATATATTGTTTTATTTTTTCCTTTCTGCAACTTTTTTTTGTTGCATGTGATCTCAGAACTATATCAAAGAATATATGTTAACAAATTCCATATGGCATTGATCATAAATTAAAGCATGAATTGAATTAATTTAATGGATTTGATCAGTACTTGTCCAAGCACCTTGATCAATTCATAGATCTTTGATTTCACATCTACAATGTAGTCCTTCTCAAACAAGAGTACTTTCAAACTTCTTAAATGCTTTAAAATTAAGCCTCGGACCACAAACATCAACTTAAATTAACACAACAAGTGGAGTTGTGGATCTGATCAAGTGGATTGGTTCATGCCAAAGCTCTTTTTTGAGTGCTAGCCAGCCAGCCAGCAAGCAAGCTTCACATGACTATTAATCGGTTATCAAGTGTTGGAATGCCTTTGATTACGTTCCTCCCAAATATCTAAAACTATGACGGAGATCTCTCACACAAGCCTTAACTTTAAACATAAAGTTTCATTTGTGAAATGAGAATAGAATAGGAATGTGGAATATCAATAAGAGTGTAGGAATAAGAATAAGAATGCAAACTGTATAGTGTTTGATTAATAGAATATTTTATTGAGAATTAAAAAAAAATCGAAGGATGAAATCTATTAAACAAAATTATTTTTTTTATTACCAGCACCAGTTTTGAGTCCCATGGCAGATCGGGCTTTCTACAGTAGAGTGTTCGACTGAGCTGCAAAGTGAGGCACGATTCGGTAGTGGAGCGGGCCTCCCATGTCTGTCGTCCTGGTTCCCAGACTGTCGCCTTTCTCAAAAATTATATCTTTAATCCACATAAATATAATAAGATATATTTAATGATAAACATTTTTTATTTATAGAATATTTGAATATTATTATTTAAACTAATTATTATAATTAAATATTCAAAGTAAATATGTCATTTTAATTATTATTAGTTTTAATTATTTTAATTAATATTTTTAATTTAATTAAATATTCATCAAAGGCAAAATTTTCATTTCACTTTAATTATTATAATTATACATATTAAACAATTTAAAGATTTACCAGGCAAACCGGCAAAAGTATTATTTCAAAAGTAAATATTATTCATTTCTCACCAAGTAGTGTCGTTTTCCTCAATTTTGGACAGAATAAACACTTTTCTTGAATACCACTATTTATTTTTTACATACTTTATTCTTATTCGCATAGTTCTGCATCTATACATGGATATAGATCATTGTTGAAAATAATTCTTATTAATTCCATCAATATCCATTACATTTATCTAAATATACCCAAAGCTTATTAATTTATTCTTCATATCAAGCAACCTCATTGAAGTAAAAATAACTTCTCTATCTCTAAACAAAGAAAAAAAATTATTTTGGTTGAATTTACAACTCAAAATATTACTTTTCATCTTGAAATATAATAAATATTTTGAAGGATTGTTTTTACAAAGACAATAAACGGCGTTAAAGATATGAATATGTATGGAAATGAATTAGTTACAATAGTTTAACGAACTCTTAAACTATGCACGAGTTGAAATGTGAGACAATAAAAATCTATCATATGCGTCACAAGATAATATGTCAAGGACCATAATCCAACAATAATAAATTTCATTGATATGAAATTTTAGAATAATAAAGAATACGCTCCCTCTGGAAGTGGTGTTTTTTAAAGAATTTTACACCCACCATCTTTTACTTCGAATAAGAACCTTGAATCTCCATTAATTTTTATATATTATGATCACCAAAGCATACGTACATCTATCCCTCATTAATTAATTAACTCTATGGTTTCTAGCACCATTGTCAGGGTACCACATGCTCATCTCTTCCTCCTAGCTTTGTTATGAGTCCAAAAACGCCAAACTTGGTGTTGAATAATGTGAAACTACAATTCACAAGGGATCTAGAAAAGAGACAATCAAAATGCAAAATAACTACAAAATAATTAATAGAGTATTTATTTTGGACCAAATAATTGCATCAATCTATAATGCTAATATCACCAATTAACAATTACAGATCGATTATTGTCTCACCAAAATAGCAAGACTTATTGTTACTAGCATTTATGACAAGCATGGTTATGACATTAGTGGTGTGGTTGTTCAATAAAGATATTTATCAAAGCTTCCTTGGCGGCTTCAACAACTTGTATAGCTAGACATTTATTTATAAATTTTACCATTGAGAATGAATAGAATTAAATTTATTATCTTTCACTTTCTCTCTCTCTTTTCCTAATCGAATTAAAGTGCTTATCATTTAAGATTTTATTAATACAAAACATGGCTAAAAGTGTTCACAAAGAACAAATAATTAGGTAGTAGTTTTTTGAAAGAAAATAATTAAACAAAGCAGTGTGATCTCCATCACTTGAAATTGAAGCAAAGAGAAAAGTTTCTCTTCAATTCTCGTCATCATCTTACATCTATCTGTGACGTCATGCATCATTGTCTTTAGCTTGAAAACCACACATCCATGATAACATGCATATTTTTCACCACACTTACTTTTTGCCTTTCCCCTTTCTATCTAATAACTATATGATCACAATTAATAGTGCATGAGGTAACATAAAGCTTTGCAACATTTTTATTAAGGTAAACTTAACAATATCTTACTTCTATTTTACAATGTGTTATAGTAATAAATTTAAAAGGTTAAAAAGAAGTGACATTAGCGTATTATCTACTTTAATCCCAACACAAAAAATAAAAAAGTGGCATTGAAAAGTAAAAAGTTGGCAACCAGCAGCCCCTCTTTAATGAACTTTTAAAAGAAAACTCTTCCTAAACCTTGAAAAGTCTTTCCTTGTTACTTCTTAGACGACAATTTAATTAATAGTTTAATGACCTTTGCTTTCTTTTCTTGCATTTAACAACTTATTAGATAGATCATCAGTATGCAAATGCACTTGTAACTTCAATAGCAATTCATTTTTCATTGTTATTAAACTAGAAGAATACTGTTGACTTGCACGCTCTCTCTCTCTCTCTCTCTCTTTAAACTAGCTAGCTAATAGAATGAAGAGGTGGTGGAGGAGATGGAAGCTAGAATAAGGATGAATATAATGTAACATATATGTATATATGTATATATATGTATATATATATGGTGTTGGTGTTTATGTACTTATTTTTAATCTTTGGGGTTGATGCTCTCTTAAGTTTTGTTTGATATTGTTGGGCGGGAGTTGAAGGGCATACTATATATTTAACTGACCTTGACGTACTATACTCTAGGTAATCTATTGAACTATATATCCCACTGGCTGAACGTACATCTTACTGAAAGCTTCAATAATAAGGGGACCGAAGGTGTGACATCGACAAGTGTCCTTCCTTTATCTTTCCTCTCCTTTTTCCTTTATATATACCTTCTCATCATCTCATCTTCTTCATAAGAACAAGATCAACAAGAAGAAGAAGAAGAAGACATGGCAGAGAAAGGGAAGGTAAGTGATTAATTAATTAAATCTTCTCAATTCTTCATATTTGCAACTTCTTAATTAAATTTTTATTGGATATTAATTAATTCCTCTCTTGCCTTAATTTTCTTCCTGTCTTATTTGGTGACTACTAATCTTTATATATATTGATCTTTTATTCCTTCCATATTTAATTTTTGAAAATTAGAAGTTGTTATTTTTCATTCCCATTGCATTAACTACGTACGTACAATATTCAACCTCTCTCCACAGTTCTCGACGTTGATACTCGAAGTTGATCTCAGTTGCTGCCAGTGCAACAGAAAGATCAAAAAACTCTTATGCAAGATCCAAGGTATATATATACATATACATATACATCATCAGAATTCAAAATTGTTTTTTTTTTATTTGAAGTTTTACTTAATATTTTTCATGCAATTGCATGCATAAATGAATCTTGAGACCGAGAAAACATCCGGCAGATCAGTTATGATGAGAAGAAGAACAAGGTTACAATCTCTGGTCCCTTTGATCCTCGCTGTCTCCAAAGAACACTCTACTGTAAAGCTTGCAAAATTATCAAAAATATCCACATCCCACCTCCTCCTCCTCCTCCTCCTCCTCCACCACCACCACCACCACCACCACCACCACCTCCTCCTCCTCCTCCTCCTCCTCCACCACCACCACCACCACCACCACCTCCTCCTCCACCACCACCACCACCACCTCCCCCCTCCTCCTCCTCCTCCTCCTCATCAGCCCGAACAGAAGTGTTTGTGCCCGCCGGCCAGACCGGATTGCTGCACTCGGCCATGCTACGTGGAGATGTATGGAGGGATGAAGTGTGCATCATGTGGGATGGTGTACACGTGGACCAAACACTGCCCGCCAACTGTCATTGTCTGTAATCAACCCTTTGTTCCACCACCTCACTATGGCTGTGGCTGTGGCTGTGGCTGTGGCTGTGGCTGTGGGCGTGGCCGTGGCCATGGCCGTGGCTGTGGTTGTGGTTGTGGCTGTGGCTGTGGAGAGCCTGAGACCTTCCACTATGACTACGAGGAAAACACATCCGAATGCACCATCATGTGATCAATCTGACGGCTCTTATTCCATCTCTTCATCTGTATTAATTGTGTAACTTTGTGTTAGTGCATTTGAAAGCATCTATTTTATTTTATTATATATATACGCATGAAGACAAAGAATGAAGCACTCAGGCACTAGTAATTAGGATTTACTAGTAATTAATTAGGATTTTGTACGTGTTTTCTATTTAAATAAATGCCTCATGCCATTTGATTTTTTTTTTTATGCTTTTTTTTTTTAAATAAACATTGATAAAAAAGATCAAAGATGAAAAATATAATCTTGACTTGACAATGGAGACTTCTCTAATTGATTTTGTAGAAGCCGTATTATGCTTCATAGTTCTGCAAATTCCAGCAAAGTTATAGGTCAAACATACATTTAAAATATATATATTTTAGTAAAATAGATAAATCATAATTTTATTGTAAAAAAGTATGACACTTAAAATATTCTGCGAATGATATAAAGATAATCAAATCACCTTTTGAGTTTTTGCTTTTGCTTTTTTTCTTTGTTTTTTTTATTAAAAAATATTAAAAAAAAAAAAGGCTATACAGTGTTTTCGATTAAAACTGAAATTAAACAATTACAAAGATAAACCTTAATCCATAACTCTAAGGGATAATTAAATACTAAAAACAATCTCATCAGACGGACCAACTTGAAGGTACTAATTAAACATTTCATTAACCATATGATCAGGTCCATTCCTCTAAAAGCAGAAATAAGTCGATCGGGTGAATTTCTGTCATGTTTTGCAAGTGTATCAGTCATTAATTGTGTTGCAGTCTCATGGTAGATCGTCTCCTCAATAAACTCATAAGGTGTTTGAGAGCAAGAATCCTCTCAGCAGTGTCCAAGCACTATCATGGTTTCTCTGATTAAGTATTTATCAAATTTCATTACAGTAACTAATTTAAAACAAACTAAATATTGAAATTCATGTTATGAGCCCATCTTAATGTCTAGTCATCGCTTTTGTTGCTCTACTTGATATGGATATCTGTTCATGACATATGGCCGGGTGATCAAGATCAAGATGGGTCTCTTGATCGAGCCCATGCATGTTGATCGGATTCAGCACGTCTACTCCTCAACTTAATGCATGGCTCTCTATAATAGCCATATATATATATATATATATATATATATATATATATATATATATATATATATATATATATACTGATTAATTGGGTAGATCTTTAATTTTGACACCTGATCATCTGTATTCATTTGCAATAATTATTTGTCTTAAAAATCCCTAAGCGATATTTTTTTTAAGCGCGCCTGACGTCCAAAAGCGCGCCCGCCTGAGCATTTATCTATATAATCTTACATTTATTATTTTTTTTATAATTGTTGCTAATTAATGGAAGGTGGTTCGATGAACTTATTTTTTTTATTAAAGTGGATAAACCACTGATTTATTGAAAACAAATAAAAACAATCAAACAAATAGACGAAGAAAAAAAATTACAAAAGAGCAAAAAAAAAAAAAATTCGATGAACGTATTGTGTCCGATATGTATACTTCATACATTTTTTTATATAAAAATGAATAAATTATTCACATTAAATAAAAAAATGTGGGTGTTTATGTATGTAATTTGTTTTCAATAATTATTAAAAATTTGATATTAATATATTTAATTAAATAAGTGTTTTTCATTGAAATCTGAAACTCGATCATTAACATAATATTTTTTATGTTCAACTCAACTTCATTTTCTAAAAAGATTGTGTTATTATTGGAAAAATGCTCATGATTTTTAAAAGCAATTTTGTTCTGATTTTTAAATTAGCATTTCACTTTTCCACTTAGATTAAACCTTTAGATATTATGGTGCAATATATAGCAGGTTTGCAAGCACTCTAACCCTAATACATAATGGGGTGGGCTTGTAGTTGAGTCTGTCTCAAGGACATCGACTACAAGAAAATATCGAAAAATTCACTCTCATTATTTATTTATTTATTTAGTCAAACTAGATAAGAAGGTCAAACATCATAAATTTTATGGGTTAAGAGAGTTAATTTTCTTATTTTTCTTTTATTAAATTTTTGATTTTTTTTAATTTTTTATTTTATTATAAAATAAAGAAGTTTTGTTAAGAGGTGTGCATATGTGTGAAGTTAATATAAAAAACATCTATGTTATTATTTTACATGAGCTGAGATTGAAATTTGTCCATTCCAATGTTTTTTAAACTAATTTTGAGCTCCATATGTGTTTATCTTGTTATTATATATCTCTGCCTTTGAGGCCACCTTATATTGAGTGGTAGAACCTAATTTTTATGATAACTCGAGTTCACTAGTCCAATTGTATATTGTGCCAACCTAATTAAGCACGTGTGATGTGGGTCGGCAAAGCATGGCCTATATTGAACCGTTGCAAGTTGTGTCTGATGGCATCATGCAGGGCCGGAAAGGCCCATTAGGCTTTTTTTTTATCTTCTGTTTTTTGAATATATATATATATACACACACACACAAATTCCCATTCTTTTTTCAAAAACAAATTCCCATTCTAACATCTATAAAATGGCTGTTCTTTTAGGTGTTTATGTCTTTCGGATAAAATGACATTTTGCTTTGAATAAATGATGATTTATCTATTTTAATAAAATAAATGAATAAAATGATATTTTAGCCCTCTCTAATAACTATGACAGCTAGATAGTTATTTTAAGGATTGTAAATTTTGAAAAAATATATGAACTCTCCTCACGAATTTTGTCGCACCAATCTAAAATCTTTCAATTTTTTCGAGTTCAGGCTCCAAATTTCAAGCTTTTAAGTTCTTCAAAACATCAAAATATCTTGATTAAAAATTATGATATTTTTTTATTTATTTGATTTTTAATGTGAAAATATAGTTATTGATTTTTTTTATTTAAAGTGAATAGACCGTAAATATATTAAAAATTAAGAGATCATTTTTTTGTTTTTGTTTTTGAAAAGGTGGATAAACCACTTGCATTAAATAAAAGATTTGAATACAGAACATCCACTAGACGTGGATAAAGATAGGAAACAACAAGGAAAACAACAAAAGATAAACCGGCAAACAGATACTCCCACCGGTTGGAGCGCAGAGCAGACGGAGAACCACTAGCTGTGCATCTGCAACAGGTCCTCTCTTCTGAAAAAATTCGGACACCCAGGGGAAACAAAAAACTCCTCCGATGTGGAATCAAAGCATGCCAAAATAAAGTTGAGGATAACCAAGTGAACATTCAGCCCACACTTTCCTTTTATAATTATGATCATCAAAACAACATGGGGACCAACCTCCGGGTGGCCCAACCAGCCATCCGAGTCCAAAGGTGTAATACTCGAACGCGTGGATAATCGTTGAAAAAAATATATTCGAGTATTACTACGATTGCGGTAGAATTTTTCTACGAGTAATCTTGTTGAGAAACCCCAAGTGGATGAATAAGGACTTAAGTGTAAAAAGTTTTTTTAAAAGATTTTTGGGTTAAAGAGTAATAGAAAAAAAGAATTGATATGAAATGCTTGTGAAAACTAAGGACTGAAAGGTAAGTTGAAGGGATCATTTGGAAATATTGTGTTATAATCCAAGGACCATTGGATAATTTGAAAAGGACCTTTTTGAGAATATTATTTTTATAATCCAGGGACCATTTGTGAGTTTTTTTCAGGGACTGGTTTGTAAGAAGTTAAGTTTTTGAGGGACTAAAAAGTGAATTTCGGCTGAAGAGTTAATTGAGAAAAAAATCTAGACTTTTGATGATTGTTCATCTTCTTCTCCACCATTTTCTACTGATGAACCCGAGAGTTAAAAAAGAAAAAGAGTGAGAGATTTGGAGAAAATTGGAAGAGATAAAAGCTTTCGGTATTTGGAGAGAAGAATGGATGAAGTATTATTTGGTAAAGTATTTTGATGATTTATTTGTTGGTATACTTGAATGTATGTGTGTGTATTTTTGGATTGAGAAATGTAATTTTTTTCTTGAGAAAGAAGAAGGATTTATGATGAAAAAAATGATGAGTTATTGTTAATAAGAGTTGTTGCTTCAATTTTGGTTGGAAAAAAAACACTCAGTATTTGAGTTGGAATTTGCTTGAAATGGAGGTGAGTTTGCTGGGATTCTATGTAGTATTACCTGTAGCACCGAGATTAGGGTTTGGTTTGATTAATTAAGTTGATAATTATGATGATTAGGAGGTTAATGATAATGGTTAGATTGAAATGGGTTGAGTTAGTCCAATTGATTTGATTAGATCAAACCAAGTTGGATTGAATTGATTGAGTTGAATTGATTTGGTTGAGTTGAGTTGATTTGGTTGAGTTGGGCTTGATCAAATCAAGTTGAGATAGGGTTGGGTTTGGTTCAGTTGATTTTTGGGTTAAGGGTTTTTGGACTGAACCAAGTTGGTTCAATGGATTTTTGAATAAGAATTGAGTTGGTTCAAGCTGGTTCGAGTGAAATTAAGTTTGGTTCGATGCAATTAAGGTTGGTTCGGGATTGATTCACGAGTGTTTAGCTCTGGTCGAGTTTGTTTAAATACAAGCCGAAAAGGCAATTGGACTATGCAAGGTCGGGTTTTTAACCGATTGGAGTGAGTGGGACCGATAGAGTCTATTATTGTTTCTGTATTTTCTTTTTGAGTTTAAATATGTTATTTATTTTTTTATTATATTATTACATTAGGGTGTTGTTCGATCTTGAGAGGAGTTCCGGATCTAGGAAGGAACCCAAGGACACCAGGGTGAGTTGGTAGTGGCTATTATTTTTTTAATATTAATTATTATTATTATTTTGAAATAATTGTTTAATAACTAGTATTTTGGAAATAATTATTTAAGTATTTCATTTTATCATGTTTAATTTGCGTATAAGGTTAAAAATATATGTATATTTACTTGCAGTTGATGTTCCCGACAATCGTATTGATACATCGGTTTCAGTATAATTATACGTGATTTGTGAATAGTGAAAAATACATGTATATGTGATTTAATTATTCAATTCATGTATTTATTTTTTTGATGGTTATATATGCTTTGATTTGGAATGATTTGTGAAATCATGTGAGCGTTTTTAAAAATGTTTTTACCGACAATATTTGTGGAATTGGTTTTCATTCCCGGAATAGGAATGGTATCGTGGATCCGGATTTTCTTGGTTTTTATGCATTGTTATACTTTTGACATTGGCTTTTGTGGAAATGATGTTTATTTTTCGTGATGTGAATGCTTGTCCTGGATAAGGATCCTATGATGTGATTTATCTGATTGTTTTATTCATTTGTATTTACATGTTGGTTTTGGATGGTGACCGGGCTAAGGCCCGACTCTGCGATAGTGGGTCCCCACGGGCCGGCCCTTTAGAGGTGGCGTGGTGGACACGAGTGTTGATTTGTCCAGATCAGGTGGGAGCGTAGAGCCCTGATTGGATTATACATCGGGATCCTAGAGTCACCACATGGGACCGATGGGCCAACGTCAGGTGCGAAGACTTGGCGGCTCCCAACCTAGTCGCGACGGCTAAGTGGGGGAGAGTTTTTCCAGTCATGGAATTGAGAATGGATTTTTTTATATTACTTGTTATTTTTGGGTTGTGATGAGGCGAGCCCATTGCCGCTCTTAGGGAGGCGGTCTCTCACAACAATTTGGATTTTCTTAGAAAATTGATTTGATATTGATTTGTGATGAATTTATGTTTTTGTGATGAGGGCGAAGCCCATTGTCGCTCTTAGGAGGCGGTCTCTCACAACAATTTGGATTTTCTTAGAAAATTGATTTGATATTGATTTGTGATGAATTTATGTTTCAAAAAGTTCTTTAAAAAAATGTATTTTTGCTAGAATTACGGTATTTTTGGAAAAAGTTGGAAAAATTATTTGAGAGGTTGGTATTTATATATTTTATATATACTGTATTTGAATATTTGAAATTATTAAGCCACTACCGACCAACCCGAATGTCTTGTATAGCTGCAGGGAGCAAGACCCTAGATTGCACTGTTCAAGTTTAGAGCTAGTCGGGAGTTAAGTCCAAGACTGCAGTGGGTCCCATACTTTTTCTTTTATATTTGTTGGTATCGTGATCTTAGTAGCGGTTGTACTCCACAAATTTGAGTTATTATATTTGTTGTATTTATGTATTTGAATCCTGCAGTTGGTGTAAAGTTATAAATTGTAATTTGTAACTCTGATTTGGTTTCTGAGAGGTGTCAGGTTTCCAGTTAAAAAGGAATTTTTAACTGATGGGTGCCACATTTACCTCGGTAGAAGGGGTGGGTGTGACAAAAGGCCCAATCAAAAGAACCAACACCCCACCCATTTCACTTATCAGAGAAGGCTCAACCAAGACCAAATTGACGAAAACTTCAACAACAACCCAGCCCAGCATTAAACCCGGCCCAAACCCGACTAAAAAAGGAAAGCCCCTCCACTCCATCTCCACGTGTTGGACCCCCAAATTTTCAAATTCAAAAACCTTAACCAAATAAAGGATGCCACCCGTCACTTGCTTCTGGACGCATCTAAGCTTCGAGATCCGTGTGAGCTCCTCCTCCCAATGCACGGAGTGACTTCTCTCGGGGAACCGCGCCCACATCCGACCAGCAGTCCTACCAGCGCAACCACCCTCTCCGGCCATCACCACCTGAGCAACGCTCGATTGGAGACGCACCTCTCCATCACCGTTGAGGCATGGCGCCACCGTCACCGATCGCTCACAAGTCATCACTGGACCGCCCTTGTGGGAGCGAAGCTCAACCCAGGTATTGCCGACCATCTCGTGGGAGCCACTCTCCAACGCTGCCCACGTCCCAGTGGATTGGACCAATGGCCAAGAAGCATCCTTACTGGTTTCAGACAACCGATCCTCTGCCCACCTGGTAGAGAGACACCGGTTATCAGAGTAACCGCACTGGAACATAGACAATCACGTTTTATAAAAATATATAAAATTTATGATCATTTATGTGGCATGTTGTAGAAAATCATCACATCCATATTGTCAATCACGTTTCACACCAATCTAAAATCTCTCAATTTCTTCAAATTAAAGCTCGAAATTTTAAGCTTTCAAGTTCTTCAAAACATCAAAATATCTTGATTTCCGAACATCATTTTATTTTTTATAAAACACATAAAATTTACGATCATTTATGCGGCAGTAGAAAATTATCACATCAAAATGAATGAGCTTTACATTCGGAATTATGCGTTGAGAGCGCCGGTGATCCCTCAAAATGAATTCCCTACTTGGGAAAACCTGCGCATTGCCATCATGTCATGTCCCAACTCCATTAAGGATGTTAAACGTTGGACCCTCGCTGCCAATGGTATTTTTTCAGTGAGAACCTTCTATAACTTTTTAAATGACGGGGGTTTGCGTTGTCGATGGACGGCAACTGTTCTGAAGGGTCCCTACCCAAAGAAAATTAACCTTTTCAATTGGTTAGCTTGGGACAATAAGATTCTGACTCTTGAGAATTTGGCCCTATGTCGCTGCAATCTTCTTCAGATCACCACTTGCGTTATGTGTCACGCGGGGACTGAGAATGTTGAATATCTCCTCCTATATTGCCCCTTCGCTGCGCGCATCTAGCATTACTTTGGGCAGCTCCTTGGAGACTGTGACCCCCCAAGGTCCCTCAAAGACCTTTGGGGAGACTGGAGGCATAGGTTGCCCAAAACCCCTATCCCCGTAAGGGATATGCTTGTTAGAGCTATCAATTGGAATATTTGGCTTGAAAGAAATGCACGCATTTTCAATTTCAATTGTCTCTCGACTGACTCTATTGTTGTTAAGATTGATAGTATGATTATCTTTTGGTATAATGCAGCTCCAGATTCCAAGAAGGCAAAACTCGACGACCCTTTGGCTAAAATCAAGAGGAGTTTGGATTTCATGATTGCCAGAGACTCGGTGCTTGGAGCCCCATCATCACGCCCACTTTCCCCGGGCGGCGAGGAGTAGTGTCTTTGTTACCTTGCTTCCTAAAGGATCCATGATCCTTTAGCTTTTCTCCTTTTTTTTCTTTTTTCTTTTTTTTCCTTTTTCTTTCTTCTTGTGTCGGGCTTTGGGACTATTTCTCACTTCTTGTAGATGTTTTGTTGTTCTTGGTTTTTTTTTTTTATCTCTTTCTTTTTTTCAATGCATGTGGTTTATTCACTTTGTTAAAAATAAAAAAAAAATAAAAAATGGTCACATTTAGTTAGCAATGTCAATCATAATTTCGTTTTAGAATTTTTTAGAATTTTTTTTTTGTCTCCGTGAAGAAATTAATGCATCATAAAACCATTATTCACTCAAACTTTCTTCAGTACCATCATCACAATCCACCTACCATGTCAATTAATTGTTTTATTTCCTTGATTGCCTTTAAAATCAAAATTCTCTACGGCACTTGGAAAAGACTGTGTGAGAGAAAGTTAAAGAGAGACAGCACCTTGTCGGTGGACAGTAACAAGAACAGTAGCAACAGGTTGTACTTTTTTTTATATCAAATACTGTGATAAATTTGGCACATGTCTACTTTGTTGTGCCAATTTTCTTGTTATACTGTTCATTTGTCCATCCTCTCAATTTTTTTCCTTTATATATACCATCTCATCTTCTCATCTTCTTTACACACAAAAACAAGATTAAGATCAAGGAGGAAGAAGAAGACATGGCACAGAAGGCAGAGAAGGTAGAGAAGATGATCAGCTGGGATTAATTAATTTGTCTCAAAATATAATTCCTCTCTTGCCTTTTTCTTTTTGTTTTGTTTTGTGAGTACTAACTAAAGCGCATATATATATATATATATATATATATATATATATATATTGATTTATTATTCCTTCCACCGTTTTTGAAAACTAGAAATTATAATCGTTTTAATTCGGGAATTTATACACACACAAGTCATCACATGTGTTGTTGTCCATTATTATTAATACTTCCAGCTTTGATCCGAAAGCTAAGTTCATAATCACATTCAACTTCTCCACATGCAGATCTCCACGTTAATACTCGAAGTGGATCTCTGTTGCTGCAAGTGCCACAGAAAGATTAAAAAAATCTTGTGCGAGCTCAAAGGTATATTACTTATAATTAATTACATACATTATCAGAATTAATTAGAAAGATTGTTTTTTTTTTTAATAATTTTTACTTGATAATTAATTATTTTTCATCATGCATGTATATGATTAATGAATGAATGCTGATCAGACCAAGAGAACATCAAGGATATCAATTTTGATGTGATGAATAACAAGGTGACAATCTCTGGTCCTTTTGATCCTGACACCCTCACAAGAACCCTTTACTGCAAAGCTTGCAAAATTATCAAAAATATCACCACCCCACCTCCTCCAACTCCCAAACCAACTCCCAAACCAGATCCCAAACCCACTAAGCCTGAGTTGCCGCCCGGACCACCTTGCTGCGCAAAACCAACCTTCGAGTGGTTGTATGGAGTGCTAAAGTGCGGTTCGTGTGGGATGGTGTACGCGTGGACCAATCAATGCCAACCACCTAGTGACAAAAAATGCCACCCAACTCCGGACAATAAACTATGCCTCCCCGGACCGGGTTGCTGCAAGGGGATGAAGTGTAGTTCATCCTGCTCTACATGTGGCAGTGGGACCAATTATCAATGCTTGCCACCACCTGCTACTAAGAAAACTGATGATAAACCCAAGAAATCTGATGATGATCATCATAAGAAGAAGGAGGAGAAGGATACGAAACCGGTACTCGATCCCAGCTGCAAGCCTGTTTGCCGGCCGGAACCGGTTTGCTGCCCTCGACCATGCTACGTGGGGATGTATGGAGGGACCATGTGTGCATCTTGTGGGATGAAGTGCCCCTGGATCAATCATCCAGTCTCAGTTCCACAACCTCACCATGTCTATGGCGGTGGTTATGGCGAGCCTAAGCCCTGCTACTTCATCTGCGAAGATAGCACACCTCTATGCTCCATCATGTGATCGACCCATCCTGCTCTTATATATATATATATATATATATATATATTGCATCTTTTCCTCTTGGCTTGTGAGTGTGCTGCTACTGTACCTTTTAAAAGGTTAGATATTTTACTTTATTTATATTTTGCTTTGTTTCTTTAAAAGCCTTATTATTCATCCACTCGGAGTCGAACGTTCGAGGCTTTTATTGGATCATTTATTCTGTTAGCGTCTGTTCACTTATTCTGTCACGTTTTGTTTGTAATTGTTTCTTTTTATTTTTAAATAAACTGTGATTATTATCTATTTGAATATTATATATATATATATATAGTTTTAATTAGGATTGGCATTAGTTTTACCAAATTGTGAGCTAGTTTCATTAAATCACCCGTGGCTTTGGACTTTGATCAATTTTAGATTCTTTATCATTAATTTTAACTCTTCAATTTAAAAAAAATAAATAATAATTTTTAGATCTTAAAATAAATGTTTTGGAGATATCCAATAATTATATAAATTAAGATTTTAATTTTTTTTATTAAAAATTTAGTGTTTAAAAAATAAAAAATTGAGGAGATGATTCTGATTATAAAAACCTCATTTTTTTAGGTGGATGTTTACTCTCATTAAAACAAGAAAAATATAGAAGCTCACACTAGACTATTGGGAAATAGGAGAAAATACAAAACCACTAAATGTGTGGTACAACAACAACAAAACACCCACACAAGAGGAAGAAGCAAAAAATCTTAATTTTCACACAGAGTTGAATGGTAACGCAAAAGACTCTGAAAAGAACAATGGGTCTTAGCAATTAAAGATAAATCAATGCTTGCTTTTATGGTTTTTTTTTTCCTGTTATTTTGTGATATCTTAGTTCTTTATAATAGTGATGCTTATATTGTATGGTATATTTTTGTTTTTTCTTATCTTTTCTTGTGGTCTCTGTAATATTTTTTTTTTATAGTTTTTTTTAATATATGTGGTTTATTTATTTTTATAAAAAAATAATGATAAAATAAATAAAATAATTTTAATAATATTAAATAATCTTAAATAACTTTTTAAAATTCTTATTTATTTATCTATTCTCTTTAATAATTTTTTAAAAAAACAGTGCACTTCTTTTCACAAGACTAACGTTCATCTTTTATTATAAATAAAAAGTTTTTAAACTTATTTATATTGTTCCCTTTTTTTTTTTTCTTTATTCTTAAGTTTTTACTTATAAATTTAAATTATATCATTTATCCTAAATGATATATATCTCATAAAGACTCAAAAGAAGTTGAAATAAAAAATAATTTTTATTAAATAAAACAAAGCCCCAATTTTAAAATTTGGTTTTAGTATATGAAGATAATTTAGGAATAAAATGGTAATTAAGGTTTTATGCTTGTTTCCTATTTAAATAGAGGCCCCATGCTATATTTGATTGTACTAGGATTGGGACTTGTCACCAAATTGTGAGCTGGTTTAATTGACCCATGATGCTTGATGTGACTTTTTATTTGTATCTACTCTGCGATTCGTTTACACTTCTTAAAAGCAAAAACATTGATAAATATTATAATCAGATAAAGATAAGAAAAAACATTAAAGATAATCATGAGTTGACACTGTAGTACTACCATGTTCTAATTGTTTTGTTAGAAGCTGCTAATTGTTTTGTTGAAACTGCATTATGCTTCACTGTTCTGGCAACTCCAGACAAAGTCATACATACATGCAGAGAGTTGAAAGGGATTTTCAAACCAAACACTTGCATTCTATGAACGATGTCAAGATAATCATGATGCCTTGTTAAACGACAGCTCTTTTTGATGTTGTTTTCATGGATGTTTTTCAACTTAATTATTTCTCCTTTAGTCTTTTCTGTTAAGCTAAAAAATATAGTACATGGTATATATGTATATATATTTCCTTTTAATAAGCTACTTTAAAGAAATCATTTGTGGAGCAAAGTTAAAAGTATACCACAGCTTATAACTAAAAAATATCAATCGGAAAAAGATGCCTTCTTCGTTAAAAAAATGGAGATAAAGCATGTTACCCATGTGTTTAAATAAAAAACTCACTCGTATTAATAGTTAGTAGCGTTAATTTTGACTTTAAAGACATGTGCGTTAATGATTGATAGCCATTATTTTTTATTTTAAAGCAAATCTTGTGTGTGATTAAAGCCACCCAAGTGTGTCTAGTTGTCATGTGTTCAAATAAAAATAAAAAACTCACTCATTGGATGGTTGGTAGCCGTTAATTTTGACTTTGAAGGCATATTAATGATTGATAACCATTATTTTTTTTATTTTGAAACTAATCTTGTGTGTAATTAAAGCCACTCAAGTGTGTCTAGTTGCCAATGCGCTCAAATAAAAGTAAAAAAACTCACTTAGTTAACAGTTGGTAACCATTAATTTTGACCTTAAAGACATGTTAATGGTTGGTAACCATTATTCTTGATTTTGAAGCCAATCTTATGTGTAATTAGAACCAGCCATGTATTATTTTTATATAAAATTTTTACCTATAAAACAAAAGGTTTTTTGAATGATGAAGTGTGTCTACGTTTATAAGTGTTCTTATGAACAAATAAACGAGAAATCAGGAGAGAGTGAGTGTGATAGTTTTTGAGTAAATTTATTGTAAAATCGTTTGAGTATTTAATTTTTAGAGGTGTGATGCACTAAAGAGAGAGCGTGTGAATTATAATTTTGTACTTTTAAACAATTATTTGAAGTGGGTACTGCAGCGATAGCAGGAAACATGACGTATTCCATTTAAAGGTGAAATTATATAAATTTTGGTATTTTTTTCTTTACTCTACTCTTTTATTTTATTTTATATCCTTTTTGTTAAGTGAAATTTAGGTCACACAACCCTAAACATTTCTATCACCATTAATTTTATGAAAATATAAATCTAATTGCTGATTCAATTTTATATGCTCATGAATAATCAACCATCAACACTCTGTAAAACTCGATGGCCAAATTCAAAGAACACAAACTAATTAATCACCAAATCCAAACAACATCCAACAAGAAGAACTGTAGAAGAAGGTGTCAATTTGCTCATGTATAAGCCAATCAAACAAACAAAAATAAAAAGATCAGAATTATATGCTCGCCAGAGCAAAATAAAGATGGCCTAATCTGTGAAATTGCAAAGAACTGTAGAAGAATTATATTTGTATATACATATATTGTCAAATAATATTTCTGTATGATGCTTCAAACCAAAAGAATTTCTGTATTTTTTTTTTTGGTCTATGAAATAATATTTTGATAAGATAAAAGGAAATAAGGCACCATACAATAAAAGGTACCAAAGGAACCATGCTTTTTATTGAGATGTGCGTACACTTGAAAATTTGGCTAAATGTTAAAAATAAAAAACAAGAAGTCAATAACTAAAAGATCTAGTTTTGATATGGAATAGAAATGAAAGAAAATAATAAGTTAAAATTAAAAACTATTTAGAAATGAATAAATGATGATTTCATAATTAAATTTTTTCTTAAAAAATTATAACATTAGCATTTATTTTTCATAGTTTTTAAATAAAACATAATGTTCTTGATACTTCATTTTTCCATATAATCGAATTTTTTGGAGTCAAAATTTTTACAATCCAATATCTAATGTAATCCATAATGTCAGTGAGGGTTCAATATTTTGAAAAAGAGTGAGGGTTCAATGTTAACAAGAAATTTAGATTTTGGTCATTCAAACAATTCTTTTATTTTTGAATTATCTTCAATTGATACAAAATTTTCAATTCGCACAGGATGCTTAAATAGTGTGGAAATAGTACTAAAGTACTTGGCATATAATAAACAGTACTGTACACCGGGACCAGAAATAGACTCCATTACTTAATATTAAAATATAGAAATAGAAAAGAGTCTCTTCAATTCACGTCATCAAGTTACATATTGTCTCTGATGTCATTAGTATACGTCTTTAAATCTTTAATAATTAGCATGAACATGACACACGCATCAAGAACATGACACATGCATCAATAATATATATATATATATATAAAAATAAATAAACCACATTCATTAAACATGCATCAATAATTCACTTTGTTTTTTACCACCCTCATTTTTTTCTATTTCTCTGTAAAAACTCCATGATCAAAGTTATCAAGATAAACTTAATTAACACTATCTTTATTTTATTTTATTATAAATTAAAAACCTAAAAGAGAGAAGAAAAAAAAATGTATCTCAATGATAGAGTACAGTTCTCTTCAACAAAATTGGAAAAAAAAAGAAATTTTGTTAAAAATCTAATAACCCATAGTATTGGTTCATGTAAAATTAAGATAAATATAAAACAGTTAAAAAAATCTAAATTCAATCTTTGATAGACACAAACATGGTAAAACACCTTTGATTATAAATGTGAATTTTCTATTTAAACGTATATCCTCCAATGAGAATGTATGAGTTAAATAATCAATTCTCAATTTATATATATATACCTCTAACTTATTGCTTGCATTAACTTTTAAATCTTTAAAAGCTAGTCTTTCATTCTTATCCTATAATTTAGGAGGAAAAAATTTAATAAGCATTTGGCATCATCTGCTTGTATTTTACAACTAATTAAAAACATTCGCCATTCATATATAAAAGCACACGTGCCTTCTGTACTAATCATCAAGAGCATGCCAATAAAGAATATTTGTAAGTAATTATAATTATGAATAGCGAACTAGAAGAATATTTATATCTCCCTTGGTGGCGGTCATATGGGTCATCACAGCCAGACGAGCATTTTATTTTTTTCCCTCTAAAATTATATAATATGAAGGTTTATTAGTTTGATGTAATATTTATAATTTTATTAGTGTGTATGTTGAAAATTTTCATTGCCGCATATAACACTTAGTGAAGTTATTAAGTTCTTGGGAGTTAATGAGCTACGGTTCTTCGTTCTAATATTACATAACATGGGTTTTATTAACTTATATGATTTTTATAAATCTTCTGAGTATGCAAGTTGAGAATTTTCATAATGTAGGGATTTCATTATTGTTTTATGTAACTCTTGGTAGAGTTAATAAGTTTTTAAGATTGGTAAACTATCATAACTAGTATAGTACCCTTAAGATGAGTATAGCAAAAAACCAAATACTCAACCAAGAGTACTTCTATGTAATTTATGGCTGTCCCTTAACACATCCTTGAGATGAGGTCACGTGGGACATATTGTAAAAATAAATAAATAAATAAATAAATAATATTTATATATATATAAAAAAAATAAAATAAGAAGCGTGTTTTTTTTGCCCTTCTCCTCTCCATTTTCCTTTATATGCACCATCGCATCATCACATCTTCTTCACAAGAACAAGATCAAGAAGAGCAAAACATGGCAGAGAAAGAGAAGGTGAGCGATTAACTAAGTTCATATTTGCAAGTTCATATATTTTTATTGAAAGCTAATTCCTTTCTTGCCTTTTGCCACAACTAAAGTAAATACACACACACACACACACACAAATTTATTTAAGAAAATTAAACTAAATTTTTGTTAAATTTGTTTTGACAAATACTCATATGAGATGTTTGTTGATCATTTTACAACCTTCAACGGTTCATGTTTTTTTTTTCTTCTTGAAACTAGCTAGAAATAATCATTATATTTTCATTAATTGCCAAATTACATACTACACAAAATAAATGTCGCTTCATTTGTTTTGGTCTGAATTAATTAATTCTTCCTCTGATCCCCCAAAGCCTGCAAGTACTGCATTAACTCCGAAGAAGCCCACCAAGCCTGAGTTGCCTCCGGTACCGGATTGCTGCGCTCAACCATCCTACCAGTGGTTGTGTGCTAGCAAGAAGTGTGCATCGTGCGGGACGGTGACCATGTTGACCATGCAATATTGCCTGCCACCTTCTCCGCCACCACTTCCTGGCCATGCTTGTTGCTCTGGCTGTGCCCAGTTGAGGATCTGTCAATCTCACTGTGGTTGTGGTTGTGGTTGTGGTTGTGGCCAGACTAAACCTTGCCAACGTCGCTGTGGTGGTGGTTGTGCTCAATCTAAGCCTTGCCGATCTTCCTGTGGTTGTGGCCAGTACCATAAAACTTAACCTCACTGCATGCATGTTGCTAGCTGTGGTTATTGTGATGGGGACTCCAAAACAACTCTCTACTTTATCTAAATAAGTTGAGGATAACCCATAAATCCTATATATGGATCATGATGTGACCAACCAGATTGCTCTTATTCCATGTCTTCCTCAGTGTGCTATCATGCATTTGAGTTCATATGTTTTATTTTATTTTGTTGTTTTTTTTTATGCTTTGCATCTGTTGTTGGTGGAGTACACGATCCAGTACTTATCCCGTTTATTCTGCTAGCCGCAGTCTTGATTGGTCTTGTTAATTTGATTATGCTTTGAATGTTTTGTAATTGTGTCTTTCTATTAAATATAATTGTGATTTAATGTGATTTAACTATTTCAATTAAAAAAAAAAAAAGTAATATACATATAGATATATATTATATTTTCATGAAGATAAAGAATGAACTCAATGAAGCTTTCATTTGGATTTTGTACGGTATTTCCTATTTAAATAGATGCCTCATGTTTTTTGATTTAATAAGCCAAGATTGACACCGATTTTACTAAACTGTAAGTTGGTTTAATCAATTGACCCCTGATGTCTTGATGTGGCATTAATTTTGTATTCATTTTTGGAGTTCATTAATGCTCATTAAAAAAAAATTTTAAAAAAAAAATTGAAACTTTAATGAATTTTATACTCAGAGGATGATACAAAAACATTAAAGATGAAATATACAATCATGAGTTGACAATTAATTACTCTCTTCAAATTCCAGACAAGTCATATATGCTTTATTGTTCTGCAAATTCCAGACAAGTCATACATACATACATACATACATAGAGTTAAAAGGGATTTTTCCAAATCAAACACTTAAATTCTATGATTCAAATTATATATATATATATATATATATATGTGAACATGAGGTCAGTTGATATAATTATACTATGCAGATGCTTCTTTGAAAGATTAATGCACTGACAAGAAAGTCTAAAGAAGCAGAAATAGTTAAGTTGAAAAACATTCAAGAAAACAACAACAAAAAAAGCAACCTTACAAAAAAGCTAATTACATTATTATCTTGACATCATTCATAGAATTAAAGTGTTTGATTTGAAAAATTCCTTTTAACTCTATGCATGTATGTATGATTTGTCTTAAATTTATAGAATAGTGAAGCAAAATGCAATTTCAACAAAACAATTAGCAGCTTCTAACAGAACAATTAGAAGAGAGTTTACTAGATTGTCAAATCATGATTGTATTTTTCATCATTAATGTTTGTCTTGTTTTCATCTAATTATAAAATTTGTCAATGTTTTTATTTTTATTTTTAATGAGTGTAAATGAATTACAAAAGTAGATACAAATGAAAAGTCACATCAAGGCATGACGGTCCAATTAAACCAGCTCACAAAATTTGGTAACTAGTCCCAATCCTAACTCAATCAAACATAGCATAAAAGTTAATACAGTGCATAAAAAAAAACACAATCATTTTATTCCAACAAAATATCTTAATTAATCAATAACGTCAACCATATGTCCATATGAGTTATATATATGTATATATATATACATATATATATATTAATTTTAAAGGGTTTATTTTTTTTAATGGGGTTTCAACTTCTTCAATCCGATTAAGTTAACGCTCTTAACGAGTATTTAAAAGCTCATAGTCAAGAATAAAATTATATAAATATGTGTGGCTGACTTGACTAAAAACTAAAAAGAAATATAGGAATATTAAAAAAATAATAATAATAACTTGGGTTATGGTTTCTGAGAGAGGCTGATACGTATCAGTAGTTGTTACTTCAAAGCCGCCACAAAGGATCTCAAAATAAACACAACACAACTAACCCAGTCGAATAATTAATGACTTCCAAAAAGTAGACGACGCATTTGTAATTGGCCTGCCAGTACCAGAAGTGATAATAAAAGTAGAAATGTTGTCACTAGAACTGACCACACAAAATGGGGTGATATATATATGCATAGTCATTCCAGGTCCACCCATGTTGGAGAAAATTGTTGTAAAATTGATTTTAAAATTGATAGAACCTAAAATGGATGAAACACCGGATAGATGAGGACCACAAACACTGTTCTTCATATTGGACAAGATTTTATACTTGTTTTCTTATTTAAATAGAGGCCTTATGCTATATTTTAGTATCTCCCTATTTTTCTAAGTAAATCAAAATTCGTATCTTTTAAGTTTTTATATATTAATGCAAACCATGATCTAAAAGGGTTGACAAACAACAAATAAACTAAAAGTTTCTAAAAAAATCATTAAACAAATTAAGCAAAATTAATTATAATTTTTCCATTTCACTAATCACTTGATATATATATATATATACATACATAAATGTAGGCAAAACCACATGTCCCGAAAAATTCGAATCCACCTTCTCAACAAAACACAAATTTCTTAATTATATAAAAGATGTAACGTAAACATCAAACCAAATAGTCATTGATCCATGACCTAATGTTCAAATCTAATGTTAGAATATCGACAAGACTCCTTTCAAATTTGTCGGTGGCTTTTTTCTAAAATTAAAAATTCAATAGAGTCATGCTGTTTGTCATTTGGTTGATAGAGGTATAATATGATCTGAGCAGTCCTAAGATGGCCAATATCATGTGGTCACGATTAACCGAGTTCAATACATTCCCCTATCATGCAAATGCATGTATGCCAACCTAAACACGTGGGTCAGCAAGCCATGCCATGGCTTGTGTTGCCCCATGATGCCGACCTAAACACTCAATAAGCATAAAAGTACTCCAACCTAACATGCATTTTGTTTTTTCAACGGAGCCATACTGAGCTAACAACCTAATTAATTAAGTTTAGTAGTGCGTCCTCTTGCATTTAGATCTTTGAATGATTTAATTTTTTTTTTTTTAAAGAATATTTTTCTTACTTTCATGGAAATTAACAACTTCAATATATTTTTTTAAATTAAAAGCATAAGAGGATGATCATCATTTAATATATATAAAGCTACCATAATATGTGATTTTCTAACTCCATCAATATATATTTACAATAGTATCAAAATCTTATTTTTGATATAGAAAATAGAGCACCATTTGATTTGATTTACAGGTGTTGATTGAACAAAGTTTCTTTTAAGTTGTGCATTTGCTTGAAAATTTGGTTGAATGTAAAAAATAACCTACATTGTCATATTTATTTTATATTTTGGGTTTTCTTTTGAAGAACACATATTACAATCATTATTCTCTCAAAAACTTCCCTCATTACCATCATCACAACCCCCTGCCTATCGTACCAATTCATTGTCATATTTCTTTCTTTCCCCATAAAACTGACGTTATGTTTCTTTACTGTATTTATGACATGTGTTGTCATTTTTGTCACCATTACTTCTTTTCTTTAATCACTCACACAAACACTTCTGTAATTAAGATAGGGTCTGGAACCTAGTAGGTCTTATTTGGGTTGACTTTTCAAAAAAATATTTTTTTTTAAAAAAAAATATAGTAGAAGTGTTTTTCCAGAGTAAGTTAATAGAGGTATAATATGATCTGAGCAGTCCTAAGATGGCCAAAATCATGTGGTCCCGATTAACCGAGTTCAATACATTCCCCTATCATGCAAATGCATGTATGCCAACCTAAACACGTGGGTCAGCAAGCCATGCCATGGCTTGTGTTGCCCCATGATGCCGACCTAAACACTCAATAAGCATAAAAGTACTCCAACCTAACATGCATTTTGTTTTTTCAACGGAGCCATACTGAGCTAACAACCTAATTAATTAGGTTTAGTAGTGCGTCCTCTTGCATTTAGATCTTTGAATGATTTAATTTTTTTTTTTTAAAGAATATTTTTCTTACTTTCATGGAAATTAACAACTTCAATATATTTTTTAAAATTAAAAGCATAAGAGGATGATCATCATTTAATATATATAAAGCTACCATAATATGTGATTTTCTAACTCCATCAATATATATTTACAATAGTATCAAAATCTTATTTTTGATATAGAAAATAGAGCACCATTTGATTTGATTTACAGGTGTTGATTGAACAAAGTTTCTTTTAAGTTGTGCATTTGCTTGAAAATTTGGTTGAATGTAAAAAATAACCTACATTGTCATATTTATTTTATATTTTGGGTTTTCTTTTGAAGAACACATATTACAATCATTATTCTCTCAAAAACTTTCCTCATTACCATCATCACAACCCCCTGCCTATCGTACCAATTCATTGTCATATTTCTTTCTTTCCCCATAAAACTGACGTTATGTTTCTTTACTGTATTTATGACATGTGTTGTCATTTTTGTCACCATTACTTCTTTTCTTTAATCACTCACACAAACACTTCTGTAATTATTGCAAGCCTAGCTTTGTCCCTTGTCTAGATAGGGTCTGGAACCTAGTAGGTCTTATTTGGGTTGACTTTTCAAAAAAATATTTTTTTTAAAAAAAAAAATATAGTAGAAGTGTTTTTCCAGAGTAAGTTAAGCACTTTTTATATTTTGTGTTTGTGAGCAATTTCTGAAAAAAAAAAACTATTTTTTAGCTTATTTTTACAGCTTATGCTTTTGCAGAAAAGTCAATACAAACAATTTTTTTTTTAACCTAGAAGTGCTTAACTTATAAAAAAGCACTTCTTGGTTTTCCAAAAGCTGATCCAAACAAGCTCATAAAGGTTCAGGTTTCAATTTTTAAACGGTTACAGTTTTACCAGTTCCGATTCAGTTTTTTATGATTCGGTTCCACAGTTTCGGTTCAAAATGACTATGTCTAGGTGGAAAAGAGGTCCATGTGCATATATATATACATGGGTAAATTTCACTGTGATCGAGTTTAACAAGCTCAATTTAATTAGTCCTGCATCTCCCAAGTGAAGAAAAAGGGTTTTTTTCACAATAGTTTTTTTTTTAATTGTTAATTTGGTGAAGATATTTTAGGTAGGGTTATTTTGATAATTAAAAAAAAAAAGTTATGATGGAAAGGAGAAAATGATGCATATAATAACAATCACCTACGAGGACCACCCACAATCCTAGAAGACTGGTTTATTAAAGTGGGGTTGGCCACTTATGCACATGGACTTTTCCTTATTTAAGTGCTATGGGACTAAATCGAATTTTCAACTAATGCATGAATAAAAAAATTCATTCCCAGTCCTATCATTGAATTATGTGATTAAGAAACTCTTATTGATATATGGAGAAATCTTGTGCAGTGGATGGGATTTTACAGTGCAATTTTGTTTTGTTTCACTATATTGGACATGTACTCAATTTGGACTTTCATATACAAGATATACAAGTACTCCAACTAACTTTTATGGCAGTGATGAGTTTAGAATCTTTAGATACTGAATATTTTTTTTTCTTTTCATATAATATATATATATATATATATATAGACATATGTTTAGGCACTTAAATCCTGTTTATGCATGGTTGATTAGGTCTTTAAATTATAGAAGTATTATTTATTCACTATTTTTTGAATTCTAGTTTGGGTTTTTTTAAAAAGAAATCGTACCTTTTAAAATTGGATAGTAAGAAAAATTTATTATTATGGAGTTATGGTTCCAGATATATAATCTTGAGTGCATGTGGCAAATAATCTTTTATTACCTTGTGTATTAATCAGATTCATGTAGTGAATTTTTAAAGGCCTTTAAGTCATCATAATTAATGCAGTATTTATTTGTCTTTTTTGAGTCTATTTATGGTCTTTGTAAAATCATGGAAATAAAAATAGTTAAACCAAGTAAATTGATTAAGCCTTTCTTTTTTTCTTTCTTTTTTTCTCTCCATGACTTGATATTTAGATAAAGAAAAGATTCTCTTCAATTCTCGTCACCATGCATGCATGGTTACATATGTACTGTGATGTGATTAGTGTCGTCATCATAAATTAAAAACCACACTTTCATGATATAAATTCACTTGTTTTCATCACCCTCATTATATCTTAGTATCATGAGTTAATGAAGTTAAAAGTGAAGAAGAAGCGGATTTAAATACTAATTAATTAATTCGTCTGGAAATTAAGTAAAAGCTTAAATATTAGCATCATCATATCCTCTTCAAAGAACTTGAAAAGGAAATTGTTCCTAAATTAATCTTAAAAACTCTTTCCTTTTTATCTGACAATTTACTAAAAAATTTAATAATTAAGCTTTTGACTTCCTTTACTTACAATATTTTACAACTGATTAATTAGATTTGTTTGTCATGTGTACACAATTGCACATGTACTTTCAATAGTAATTCATCCAGGGCAAGGAAGCAAATAGAGATTTTTCACAACTATATATTATAATTACCTATAGTAAAATAGAAGAATAATATAGCTAGTATTTTTTAAATTAACTAGTAGAATATGATAAAGCTGGTGGAGAAGATATATGCAATTAAGCTAGAAGGATGATCATATAACTAGAAATTTGTCAAAAGCGAGGGCTGGCGAGGGCGGGCCCTGCCGCTCCACAAAAACCCGCCATTTTAGGCGGGCGGGAGCCGGCTCGCCAAATGGCGAGTCGGAAAAAAATGCCAACCCGACCCGACCCGTTTTGGGTTATGGGTTGGGCCGGGCCCGCCAAAAATCAAAAATAATTAATTTATTTTTATTTTTTTATAAATGTTATAATATATGAAACATTGAAAACATTCATTATAAATTCATAAAAAAACTAAATTAAAAAAATTAAAACATGCAATAATTAACAAAATAAAAAAACATCCATTATAATATTCAAAACCTAACAAAAATCAACAATAATTACAAAATCTCTAAATAAAAAAACACTATTATAAATTTAAAATCAACAAAAAATTTTTTTAAAAAAACAACAACAAACCACAAGATAAAACATCTATTACTAATTATAACATTCATCCATTACTAATCAACAAAAATTTAACAAAAATTAACAAAAGACAAAAATAAAAAAACATCCATTACTGATCGTAATATTCATCAAAATCAATGAGTTATTAAAATGTTTTTATTATTCCATATTTCTTTTTAAAAATATAATTAAATGCATATTAAAACTTCATTAAAAATTATTTATTTAATTTTTTTAATTTAAATCCTTATAATATGTCATTATATATATATATATATATATATTATATAAACTATATTATATATATATTAGAGACGGGCCGCGGGCTGACCCGCCCCAACCCCTGAGCCCGCCCCGCCCAACCCGCGGCCCGCGGGTTGGTCCCGTTTAGACCCGCCTCCGTGCCTATAAAACTACTAACCCAACCCGCCCATTTTTATTGGCGGGCGGGGCTGGCCATGGCCCGAATCGATACTTCTACATATAACGTAATATATATATATATATATATATATATATATATATATATGTATGTATGTATGTATGTATGTATGCATACAGTTTTAGTGTTTCCGTATTTAATTAATAATATTTGGGGAATATAATTGTTATCATGTAAATATTTTGTTACTATATATGTATATAATTGGGGGAATATTTTGTATATTATTAGGAGAAGATTAGGTAGTTTTCTAGTTTAGTGGTAACCATTTAATGGTAGCCTTAAAGAGTTGTGTCTATATATCTTGTATCCTTTTAATTGAAAGATGTGAAATCTTTCTTAATTTCCAAAATTTGTGTTTTATTCAATAATTATTGTCGCTATCTTACATAATTTTTGTTTGATAATGTTGGGTGGGAGATGAAGGGCATGCTAGCTGTTAATTAAATATTTAACAGACATGAACTTGGACAGGTAATTAATTAATATTGTCTTAAAGAAGCGAGAGAAGTGTCCATTTATCCATCTTGTCCTTTTCCTTTATATATACCATCTCATCATCTCATCTCCTTCACACAAGAATATTATATATCAAGAAGAAGAAGAAGAAGAAGGCATGGCAAAGAAGGCAGAGAAGGTGAGTGATTAATTAAATTATACACAAGCACATGTCATCATCATGTGTGTTGGTGATCCTGCATTCTTCCTCTGATTCCAAAGCCAAGTATTTCATATATATTAACTCCGTACAATATATACAGATCTCCACGTTAATACTCGAAGTGGATCTCTGTTGCTGCAAGTGCCACAGAAAGATCAAAAAAATCTTGTGCAAGCTCAAAGGTATATTACTTAATTACATACATCATCAGAAATTAAGAAAAAAAAAAAATTAAAATAATTTTTACTTGATAATAATTTTTCATCATGTATATAAATGAATGAACGTTGATTAGACCAAGAGAACATCAAGGAGATCAATTTTGACGTGAAGAATAACAAGGTGATAATCTCTGGTCCTTTTGATCCTCACACCCTCACAAGAACCCTCTACTTCAAAGCTTGCAAAATTATCAAAAAAATCACCACTCCTCCTCCAGATCCAAATCCAACTCCAACTCCACTTCCAACTCCCAAACCCACCAAGCCTGAGTTGCCACCCGGACCACCTTGCTGCGCTAAACCAACCTACCAGTGGTTGTATGGAAAGCTCAAATGCGCATCTTGTGGGATGGTGTACACGTGGACCAATAAATGCCTGCCACCTCCTGCCGATCCCTGCAAGCATCAGTGCCCGTCCGAAGTACCGGCCGTTTGTTGCCCTCAACCAAGTTACGTGGGGATGTGTGGAGGGACAATGTGTACATCTTGTGGCCCCCAGACCAATCAAGACCCGCCAACTGTCACAGTCTCTAATCAAGTCTGTGTTCCTCAATCTAACCATGCCTATGGCTGTGCTTGTGGTTGTGGCCAACTTAAGCCCTGCCACTTTATCTACGATGATAACACACCTTCATGCACCATCATGTGACATGCAGATCCCTGCACGTACTGCTAGCTTATATTCTCTTATATATGTTTTTATTTATTATATTTTGCTACATTTTAAAAAAATATATATCCTGTCATGCAGTACTGTTCGTAACTTCTTTAAAAATGGTGATGGACATACAATGGGCCCTTCAGGAATCGGTCATTTCATCTATGATCCTTAATTTTTCCCACCAGGATTAAACGAGGAAAAAAATTCATGATATTTATAGTGCAGGGAGGACCAAAAACAAAAACAAAACTCCTTCCCATGTGATGTGGGATACCAAACTCTAATAAAAATTAAATTTATTAATTTTAACCCTTATGGTATATATATATATATGAAACAAAAACAACAAATACTATATACACCAAGATATGCGTATGGGGTGAAAATTATTCATTTAATTTGTGCACTTTTAATTAGCTAAGGTCGAGTGGTTTAGCCTGTTTAGGCTATGAGCTAGCCTACATCCACAATCATTAATTCTTTTACTATTATTATTATTTCTAACAAGTTTTGAATTTTAAATTTTTTATTTTCTCAATCTAATAATTTTAAAATCTTTAAATTTTGGAGATCTACAAAAATTATTCATTATAAGAAATTGATTATTTTTAAAATTTAAAGCTTAATTAATGTTATATAATTTTAAATAAATTTTAAAAACTCTTATTTATTTCTCTATTCTAACTAATAGTTTACTTCAAAAACAGTGTTTTTTACAAGACTAATGTTTTATTTTTTTAATAATAAATAAAAAGTTTTAAAATTTATTTATATTGTTCCTTTTTTGTCTTTATTCTCAAGTTTTTTATTTCAATTTTAAAATCTATATTTTTATCATCTTACACAGACATTTTGTTAAAAATAAATTTAAATAGAAATTATTATTTATAAAATTTATTAGAGACCTAATTTTGAATTTTACTTATACTTATACCAATATATTTTGAATTTAGCTTTTACTTATTCCAGTATATAAGAATAAATCAGTAATTAGGATTTTCTGTGGCTCTCCTAGGTTTTCATCATTCAGGATCCCCGGGGAAGAGGGATTCTGTGATCGAATGTCATTGGACAGAACCTTCCAAATCAATTAGAAAAAAGTGTTAAAGGTGCAAAAAAGCATCTTTCTGTGGGGAAACCTAAGCAAAGCCACGAGCCACCATGATAATTGATTGAGCTAGGATTGGCATTGGTTACCAAATTGTGAGTTGGTTTAATGGATCCATCATGCCTTGATGTGACTTTATATTCATATCTATTTGTTTTTTTCTTTATTTTGTTTGACCGCACGTGACACTTAGCCGAGTTAATAGGTTTCTGGGGGGTTAATAAGCCACCGTCCTTCCTTCTAAAATTGCATAACATAGAGATTTATTGGTTTTGGAATGATTTCTCCAAATATTTTTGAGCATGCATGTTGAGGATTTTCATTAGTGGTGTAAAGCGAGCTAAAGTCTTTACGTGAGCTACTCGAGATCGACTTTCGGTCGATACTCGAGTCGATTCGATTTTCCATGAGCCGAGCCGAGCTCGAGCTGCTCGTTTATGTTGTTGAGTCGAGTTCGAGCCCAAACATACTCATTTCGTGAGGGCTGCAAGTCCCTAAACAAACATATATATATATATATATATATATATATATATATATATAATATTAAATTATTTATATATTAATTACAAAAATATATAATTATATAACTATATTAAATTACTTATATTATATATATATATATATATATATATATATATGTTATCCGAACTCGAGCTTAAACGAGCCGAGCTCGAGCTTCTTGAGATTTTCAGCAAGCCGAGCTCGAGCACAAAAAAAAATGGCTCGAACGAGCTCGAGCCTGGTGATATTCTGCTCGGCTCGGCTCGTTTACATCCCTAACTTTCATAACATAGGGGTTTCATTATTGTCTTATGTGACTCGTGGCCGAGTTAATAAGTTTTTAGGGGATTAATAAACCATCATAATTAGTACAGTACCCTTAAGATGAGTATAGAAAAACACTCAGCCAGGAGTAATATGTGACTTCTAGCTGAGTATTTATCTGTCCCTTGACACACTATTAAGATGAGAGCACCTGAGGCATGGTATAAAAAAATAAAAATAAAAATTTTTTTAGAAGAAAAGGGTAGAAGCCTGCTTATTTGTCCTTCCTCTCCATTTTCCTTTAGATGTACAATCTCATCTTCTTCACAAAGACAAGATCAAGAAGAGGAAGACATGGCAGAGAAAGAGAAGGTGAGCGATTAACTTAGTTCATATATTTTTATTGAAATTAATTCCTTTCTTGCCTTTTTGTCTTTACTACAACTAAAGTATATATACTAATTTATTTATTTCTCTATTCTAACTAATAGTTTACTTCAAAAACAGTGTTTTTTACAAGACTAATGTTTTATTTTTTTAATAATAAATAAAAAGTTTTAAAATTTATTTATATTGTTCCTTTTTTGTCTTTATTCTCAAGTTTTTTATTTCAATTTTAAAATATATATTTTTATCATCTTACACAGACATTTTGTTAATAATTAATTTAAATAGAAATTATTATTTATAAAATTTATTAGAGACCTAATTTTGAATTTTACTTATACTTATACCAATATATTTTGAATTTAGCTTTTACTTATTCCAGTATATAAGAATAAATCAGTAATTAGGATTTTCTGTGGCTCTCCTAGGTTTTCATCATCCAGGATCCCCGGGGAAGAGGGATTCTGTGATCGAATGTCATTGGACAGAACCTTCCAAATCAATTAGAAAAAAGTGTTAAAGGTGCAAAAAAGCATCTTTCTGTGGGGAAACCTAAGCAAAGCCACGAGCCGCCATGATAATTGATTGAGCTAGGATTGGCATTGGTTACCAAATTGTGAGTTGGTTTAATGGATCCATCATGCCTTGATGTGACTTTATATTCATATCTATTTGTTTTTTTCTTTATTTTGTTTGACCGCACGTGACACTTAGCCGAGTTAATAGGTTTCTGGGGGGTTAATAAGCCACCGTCCTTCCTTCTAAAATTGCATAACATAGAGATTTATTGGTTTGGAATGATTTCTCCAAATATTTTGAGCATGCATGTTGAGGACTTTCATTAGTGGTGTAAACGAGCCAAGCTACTCGTGAGCTACTCGAGATTAGCTCGGTCAGTACTCGAATTCGATTCGATTTTCCATGAGCCGAGCCGAGCTCGAGCTGCTCGTTTATGTTGTTGAGTCGAGTTCGAGCCCAAACATACTCAGCTCGTGAGGCTCGCAAGCCTAAACAAACATATATATATATATATATAATATTAAATTATTTATATATTAATTACAAAAATATATAATTATATAACTATATTAAATTACTTATATTATATATATATATATATATATATGTTATCCGAACTCGAGCTTAAACGAGCCGAGCTCGAGCTTCTTGAGATTTTCAGCGAGCCGAGCTCGAGCACAAAAAAAAATGGCTCGAACGAGCTCGAGCCTGGTGATATTCTGCTCGGCTCGGCTCGTTTACATCCCTAACTTTCATAACATAGGGGTTTCATTATTGTCTTATGTGACTCGTGGCCGAGTTAATAAGTTTTTAGGGGATTAATAAACCATCATAATTAGTACAGTACCCTTAAGATGAGTATAGAAGAAAAAAAAAACTCAGCCAGGAGTAATATGTGACTTTTAGCTGAGTATTTATCTGTCCCTTGACACACTATTAAGATGAGAGCACCTGAGGCATGGTATAAAAAAATAAAAATAAATATTTTTTTAGAAGAAAAGGGAAGAAGCATGCTTATTTGTCCTTCCTCTCCATTTTCCTTTAGATGTACAATCTCATCTTCTTCACAAAGACAAGATCAAGAAGAGGAAGACATGGCAGAGAAAGAGAAGGTGAGCGATTAACTTAGTTCATATATTTTTATTGAAATTAATTCCTTTCTTGCCTTTTGTCTTTACTACAACTAAAGTATATATACTAATTTATTTAAGAAAATTAAACTAAATTTTACTTAAATTTGTTTACTTTTACATATATGTTAATTTTATACCTTCATTTTTTTCTTCTTGAAACTAGCTAGAAATAGTCATTATATTTTCATTATCAATTTTGTTTTTTGTTTTTTAATAAAAGTGGTTCCACACATTACCAAATTACATACTACACAAAATAAATGTCGCTTCATTTGTTTTGGTCTGAATTAATTCTTCCTTTGATCCCCAAAGCCTGCAAGTACTGCATTAACTCCGATGAAGCCCACCAAAGCCCGAGTTGCCGCTGGGACCGGATTGCTGCGCTCAATCGTCCTACCGGTGGTTGTGTGCAAGTATGAAGTGTGCATCGTGCAAGACGGTGACCATGTTGTTGTAAAATGTAGGATCGAATAGAGCAATACAATAGCAAAATAATTGAAAAGAAATGCTGAAAAATAAAGAACACAAAGATGTTACGTGGAAAAACCCCTAAATAAATATGGTAAAAACCACGGGCAAAGATGGAAGAATTTACTAAGTGGGAAAATTCCAGGAGTTACAACTCTCTCTAATAACAAGGAGAAAACCAGAACTCTCTCTTATACTAGGAGATTGGACTAACTCTCAAAATATTTTTTCCACACTTCCTCACTTTTCTTCTTTCCTCTTTTTTTTCTTTAATTTTTCTTACTCTCACTCTCACTCTCACTTTGATTGTATGTAAGAATGAGAAGTAATCTTCTCTATTTATAGAGAGGAACCAACCCACAAATTTACCCAAAACCAAGGTTGCATGTTGATGGTTTAATAAGCCATTAGTTTAGGGTAATTAGTTTGGGCCAAAGGTTTGGAGGAGATGGTTTGATGAGGAAATGGTTTTGGGCTAATGGATTATGATCCATTGGTTAGTGCCAACACATGTGGACCAAACAATATTACCTGCCACCTTCGTGGCCACCACTTCATTATCATGAAGATAAAATAATAAAGCTTTAATTAGGATATGTACCAGATATGCATAGGTTGAGAATTAATCATTCAACTTATACACAATTAATTAGCTCAGACGAAAGATTTAAACTACAAATCCGCACTCACAATCGGTGATCCTTTAGCATTATTACTTTCAATAACTTTTGAATTTGAAACTTTTTGATTTTCTCAATCACAACCCGCATCTTTAAATATTTTTAATATAATTTTTAAATTTTTAAATTTTTGGAGATCTCCAAAAATTATTTATTATGATAAATTAATTATTTTTAAAATATAAAGCTTAATTAATGTTATATAATTTTAAATAATTTTTAAAAACTCTTATTTATTTCTCTATTCTATCTAATAGTTTACTTCAAAAACAGTGGTTTTATACAAGACTAACGTTTTATTTTTTTAATAATAAATAAAAAGTTTTTAAATTTATTTATATTGTTTCTTTTTTTTTGTCTTTATTCTTAAGTTTTTTTATTGCAAATTTAAAATATATATTTTTATCATCTCATATATACATTTGTTAAAAATAAATTTAAATAAAAATTAGTTTTTATAAAATAAATTAGAGGCCTAATTTTGAATTTTGCTTTTACTTATACCAAGATATCTTGAATTTGGCTTTTACTTATACAAGATATAAGAATAAATCAGTAATTAGGATTTTTTACTTGTTTCCTATTTAAATAGAGACCACATGTTGTATTTGATTTAGGATTGGAACTGGTTACCAAATTGTGAGGTGGTTTAATTGATCCATCATGCCTTGATATATATGACTTTTCATTTGTATCTACTTATGTAATTCATTTACAATCATTAAAAATAAAGAAAAAACATTGATAAATTTTATAATCAGATGAAGACAAGAAAAACATAAAGATGAAAAATACGATCATGAGTTGACAATGTAGTACTACTCTCTTCTAATGGTTTTGTTAGAAGCTGCTAATTGTTTTGTGGAAACTGCATTTTGCTTCACTGTTCTGCAAATTCCAGACAAGTCATACATACATGCATAGAGTAAAAAGGAATTTTTCAAATCAAACACTTAAATTCTATGAATGATGTCAAGATAATCATGTAATTACCTTTTTGTAAGACTGCTCTTTTTGCTGTTGTTTTCATGGATGTTTTTCAATTTAATTATTTCTGCATCTTTAGTCATTCTTGTTAGTGCATCAATCTTTCTAAGAAGCATCTGCAAAGTATAATTATATCAACTGACCTCATGTTCAAAAAGTTAAAAAGAAATGGTATGTCTTTGATTAGTACCTTGATCTCATCTTCTTTAGCAATCAACACTCCATCTTTCTCTTCCTGTGATTTTCTCAGTTTGATAATCTCTTTCTGTAGTCTGTCATAAAGGAAACCTGAAACCATATCCTCATGATCATCACATTCATCTTTACAATTTCTGGCAGACATTTCTGCTTGTTCCGAAAAAATCTCATCAACTTTCTCACAATTATCATCAGAGACTTTGCTACTTGGGACCAAATTTTTTCTACTATTGGTGACAGTTTTTGGTGTATTCACTTTCTTCATAATTCTGTTGCTGCCAACATCTTTTGTGACCCTGTTTGCATTAAGAGCAGGCCTTGGCTGATCGGACAATGGCCGTCTTTTTGGTCCACTTTGTTTCTTCAGGCATTCCTCTAATGTCTTCAATCTCAATCTGAATTTATCCTGAAATGCATTATGCTTCCATGTTTAATTTCAGATATCATAAATTGAGCCATTTTTTTTTTTTGAAGTCAGTAGAACATGTCTCACTTTCAGCTGAGCATCTGCCTTGGCTGTTCTTTCTGATACAACTAGTTTATCTCGCAACCTATTAATCTCCCCCTGAATTGCAATATGGTTTGCATGTTTATTAATTTCAGAATTCATATCAAGTCCAAAGAAAAAAAATTGTTGAAATTTCATTATACCTGCAAGTATTTCCTTTCATCCAACAATTGTTTCACAGGCATGACATTTTCATTTCCATCCATTCGGTTTGCTGTTTTTTTAACTTTTGCTAGCTCTCTCTCAACCTCCTTTTTCTCTTCCTACATCCAAATAATTCTAGCAATCCATCAACATAAACATTATATGTAATAATCTAGATAAAGAGCCTTACATTTAGTTCGGAAATTTTGCGCTGATATTCAAGCAGAGCATTATTAGTTTCGCCATTAGATAGAAGTGATTCCTCGAGTTCATGAACAGTTTGAACAAGCTTTTCAACCTCTACAACCTTCTGACAGTTAGTTCTATCTAAAAGTTTATTTTCCTCCTGTGACATGATAAGAAATTCATTCAAGTAGGTAATGAGTTCATTCATTTTACTCTTTAATTAAGCAAAGTCTCAGAATTTGCCTGTAAGATGTCTATTTGTCTCTTCAACTCGAAGTTCTGATTCTGGGCATTTTCGACAACCAATGCTCGTTCCAAAGCACTGCAAAGAATTTTCTCCGCTTCAATTAGCGCCATGTCTTTCGACTTTGTAATGCTTTCGAGAGCCTTGTTATCCTCTTTGAGCAGAGAAATCTATAATGCAAAACATAAAGATATTAGTGAAAAATTGATTGATTAAAACTAATGACAATGAATTGTTTCATCTGTAATTAATTTATACCTCATTTTTATACATTTTGATTTTGGACTCAAGAGGTGCAACAAGAGATTCAACTGAAACTGAAGTTTCATCCTTTTGAACAGCATGAACTCTTCTCAGTGCTGCTTCAGCAGCAAACTGCGCAGTCATTGATTCCTTCTTCTCTTTGCTCAACTTCTTAATTTCTACATTCTACAGTTATAGTTTAATACCATAATTAATCCTCATTAAAAAACTAATGAGAATCAAAGAATAGTTTAGGCAACACCTTATCTTCTAATTGCTTCTCAGTTGCTCTAAGCTTCTCATCCAGTTTCATTAACTCATTGCTCAACTTAAAGAAAGTAACAATACATGTTTGATAAAAATCAGCAACACAAAATTGGAAACTTTATTTGGTTTAGATTATTTTGTGAGCTTGGAAACATCAACTTAATGAATTACCTCTACAACAGCTTTATCTTTCATTAATTCAGTCATTTTTAATGCCTTAATTTCATTGTTAGCATGTTCAAGTTCCCTCTCCTTATCTGCAAACCATGTTAATAATAAACAGAGAGTTTAATAAAGAGAGAAAAAATCAAAACCATACAAACATTTTTAAGAAAAAAAAAAAGTGATCAATAATAAGAAGAATGGAGTGCACCTTTGATCCTGTTCTCCAATCTATGAAGTTCAACCATGATTGGGTCTGGAGAACTAGGAAACATCTTCTTCTTCCCCTGCTCTACAACTTCATAGGCAATGATAGCCTAGCATCAAAATGAGTAAGGTTTGCAGGAGGAGTCAAGATATGGTTTCAAAGAGAAAACCACATTCCAACACTGATTTGACTTAAAAAGAAATCTTCAAAGTGAGTCTTCCTTGTTGTGGAATTAAGAAAAATCAAATACAGACTCATCTTAGCTGTTCTGTCTTCATATTTTAGTTCATCAGTGATTACTGATGCTAATTAAGTGACATATGGAGCTTAATTCTAGTAAAATTCATCCAGATTGAGCCAAATGAAGAGTGCAAGTACAAGAAGCATTCTCTGAATAGTAAATGTTGATTAATTGATGTTGGTTGTGGAATAGTGCACTGTTGATAAGAGGAGGAATTGCTGTGAGATGGTGAAAGGGGGAACATCAGCAGTGACAAGAGAGCTATATTGGTTGTTTCTTTGCAGACATTTTCAGAGCTTTGTTGGTTGGTAGATGTTGTGCACTTTAATTGATCTAATCATTTCATAAGTTTCTTACTATTTGCAGTAAAAAGTTATAAAGTTAACCAGGCCAGGTAGTTTTATATTCCTGCCTGCATTAGAGCATTGGTTTGTATGTGTGATTACACTTGCATGTGATGTAAAGTCATGCAGCAACAAACAGAGATATAAAGAAGAGCATGGTTTGCTGAACAAAGAAGCAACTTGGATTTCAATCAATCAATTAAAAACCTTGTCTCTTAAACCTTATAAAGTATGTATTTATCATGGTGCTTTCAAGCAGTGGAACTTATCAAAATGTACACACAGATCCTCTGAAAGCCTAAATTTTAAAAGAATTCAAGTGAGGAGATTTTGTAATTACAATCAAACATATTTTGATTTTCTACCCACAAAAATCTGTTTTAATCGTAAACTTAATCAATAACATTTGAGACTTGGCTCAATAGAACAATTACAGTTATTTGTATTTCATGTTTTACGTGCATATATTTGATCACAATCCTTGTATCATTCCTTCATTTCAAGAATTTTTTTTCTTTTAAAAAAAAAGGGGCTAAAATATTGAAAAGTTATTTTTGTATGATTTTAATTATTTTGTTTTATTTTTTTTTTCTCACCACAAACGGGCTAAAATAGTTGTTTCCAAATTCCTAATCAAGCCTAGAGTTGTGTTGCACTCTGATAGAACCGACCATGTTTTACGGAACAAGGGAGTTTTTTCGGTTTCCGAACCTTTATTTATGCTTTATATTCTTTATGTTTTTATTTTTCATAGTGTAGACTTTTATTTTAATGAAATCTTTTTAATGTGTATAGAAGTTGAAACACTTTCCAAGTCCTTTATATGTTTAATATATATATAATATTTAAAAAAAATTGGATAAACCATGAATTCATTGAAGCAACAAAAAATTACAGAGGTGTAACACAACAAAAAGAAAGAAAAACACCAATGAAGAGTTACCAAACAACACAAACAGACAAAAGAGACCCAAACCACAAACAAAAGAGGTGGTAGTAACAGAGGGAAGAGAGCTCAGAAGCTAGAATCGGCAACAAGAGATGGGTTCGTATTCACACTTGCTCAGGCAGGCGGCTCAAGAGAAACGTAATTCCTGCACCCTAAAAAGGCCAGGCTCCGCTTGATCGAATGAAGAGGTTCCTCAAGATGCAAACTTGCAGGGACTGCAGAAATTCGAGGGATGAGCAAATGATCAATTTTACAAGTAATAGTAGAGACATCATGAAAACACAAATGTAAAAAGATGATTTTATGCTCTACCAAAAATACTCCAGCAAATAGCCCTAATTAGGAGATTTTCCAGGGGTTTCGGGTGCAAGATCCCTAACGTAACTCAGGGGGGCATCCTGGAAAAGAGAGGGCAATTTACTAGGAGGTGGGGAGTCCCTTCCTCAGCTGCATTACATAGGACACAAGTGCAAGTGGAGATGGGTTGCACTGATGTTTCGCTAAGTTTTCCAGAGTGGGGATTTTGTTATGTAGGGCAAGCCAGCAAAACGCTTTCACTTTTAAGTGGATATGGACCTTTCCAAAGGGGCTTACCCCAGGTACATCATAGACCAATATCATTGAGGAAAGAGTAAAAAGATTTAACAGAAACCCCCAGATTAGACCATCGCCAATATTTAGCGTTAGAACCTTGGAATAAGACTAAGGAAGATCTCAAAGGGAGGAGCTCAGGAAAACAAGGATCCGGATCAGAAAGAGCAAAGTCCACGACTATGCTGAGCGAGTTCCCCCATCGTGCAAATAGGTTGGGCAACTTGTTTTTGAATGTTGAGCCATCGATCCAGTTGTCTAGCCATAGCAAGGTATTCTTATCATCTTTAATTGAGACCTCAACACTAGTTATAAAGACGGCTCTACAACTTAAGAGACCTTTCTAGAATAAGAATTTTCTCCTAGGAGTGTTGTGAGGGAGTGAGATGGGATTACCAGAGGCTACATAATTAGAGGTGAAGATGTCGGACCAAATATAGCTTTCTGAAGTGGTAATCTTCCATCACCTTTTGCCAGTAAAGCCAGGTTGAAGTCAGACAGATTAAGGATTCCCTAACCACCGTGATCCTTAGATTTGCAAATATGGGACCAGTTCAATTCAAAAACCTACATCCAGTAGGAAGGGATGAAGATAAGGACCGAGTTGACCAGAACGATATATCCCCTAAAAGATAGATATCTAGCTTTCCACCTTGCCATGCGGTTGATAATTAAGAGGGTGAGCTTTAACCATTATTGCTTGTTGGGGTGCCCACCAGAGAACGGGACATCAAGATAGGTCACCGGGAAGGGATTGGAGGAATAGTTCAACATTAAGACATCAACAGAAGGAGTGATGCTTCGGGAGGTTGAATACAAGCAGTTTATCCTAAAGTTGATTGCCAGACCATAAAGTCCTTTAAAGAGAACTAGAACAAAACTGACTTAAAAAAATGCTTAATTATTTTTTTTTTAATTTATTTTCAGAGAGCAGAGAAACAAAAATTATTTATTCCAAATATTGCACCAATTTTTTTCTAAAAAAAACATCACATATATTAAGAATATATATATTATAAATGCAAAGATAGTAATAAGAATAGAGAGCCAGAGTATTTACCAAAAACCCAAAACCCTGAAGAATTAATTTCTTCTTCTTTCTTCTATTATTTCTCTATATTCTTTCTCTTTTCTTTCTCTTCTCTATATCACAAAGAATACAAATGAGGGGGTATTTATAGGGTTACAAGAGTTGAATGAACGGCTAGGATCGATTCGATCCGACGGTCCAAAATACCCCGGTTGGTGGAATAGTAACAGTACCGGCGGCTGCTACAGTTTGCGGCTGCTACAGTAATATCTAGAAGTTGCTACGGCAGTGCCGGCTGCTACAGTGAAATTGCTACAGTAGACATCCATTAAAATATTTGTTTATAACAACATATATTTAATGCTAGCAACCCATACTTCAAATTTATATAAAATAATATATTCTCTCTGTTCACATACTAAAAAATTTAGTTGTTTCATTAAAAAAAAACTATCTTCTCAAAATTATTTTGTTGTTAGAAAATGACGGGATTAAAAACAAAATTGAATTTGTTACAAATAGAAAAGGAATGGAGGGAGTATGATCCAAACTATTGAATGGAGGGTGAGATGACCGTCTGATCATGATCCAATGGTTAGAATGAAATGTTAAGTCAGGTTTGTACGATGAGTTAAAGAAGATTAGTGGCCGACAGAGTCAGCATTCCTCCCCAAAAATTCTCTTCTGGCATCACTGACTTACACAGTCACATAAAACATTCAACACCATACCATTTATTGCCCTTCCAAAATCCCATTATTATTAATATTATCATCATCATAATTTAATTAATAATAAAGAAAAAACCAGGATATATAATAGACAGCATGTCATTTCATTAAACTTTAATTAAAGTGTTAGAGACCTTAAAAATAAACACTTCATGTGTACACTCAATCATTAAGCCATTGACATTTCTGGTATCATTTTATATAAGTGCTTAATGACTCATTATTTTCATCACTACAAAGTGATCATTCACCCCCAAACTCATTTTTATTTCATTCCTTCAAAACGATATAATTTCATATTATTATTAAAATAATTATTTTTATTTTTATTTAAAAAATTAAAATAGTTGTCTAGATCGCCTCCACTTGGAGAAGACTTAGTATCTTATTTATTTCCCAAATCAGATCAAAATTTGATTTGTTATTTTTTTATATATGTAAATAAATTGTCGTATTAGTCATAGTACTTTATTTATTTCTCAGATCAGATCAAAGTTTGATTTTGTCATATTTTATATATATAAACAAATTATCATATTAGTCATAATATTTTATTTATTTTCCAAATTAGATCGAAGTTCGATTTTGTCGTTTTTTATATACGTAAACAAATTATCGTATTAGTCAAAGTATTTTATTTATTTCTCAAATCAGATCGAAGTTCGAATTTGTCGTTTTTTATATAAGTAGACAAATTATCGCATTATACAATGATAAAAAATAAATAATATTTATAAAAATTTTACTATAATAAATGACTTTAATTTTTAATACAACTTAATCTTTTCATAAAAATTAAATCTATCTATATATATTGGTAAAATATATCTAAATCATGTGTGTGAAGTTACTACTTTAATAAATCAACAAGACGGTAATAAACTTAAATTTTTTTTAAAGATAATTATTTAAAAATTTATTTTTTAATAAAAAATATTAAATAATAAAAAAAAATAAAAAATAAAAATAAAAATAAAAAAAGAAAAAGGGTATAATTGGAAGAAAAGGTTAAAAAAAAACAGAAATCAAAGAAGATGCCCCTTGTTTCCTCTGGCATCCCAAGACAAAATAAAAAAAAAACATCACCTTTTTCCCCATTCGCCAGAGAAAGAAGAATCTCCTTCTCTTTCACTCACTCCACACTCTCTCTGAGAGAGAGAGCCTGAGAAAACCCTCCCCAAAATCCATCAATCAATCGCTTTCCCCAATCAAAAGCCCTAATCTTTCTCTTTCTCTTTGTCTTTCCAATGGCGATCCAGGAGAGGCTGCTCCAGTTCAAGCTCCACATCATCATCGCCGCCATCTCCGCCGTCGCCCTCTTCTCACTCCTCCGCCATGGCCCTAGCTTCTCCACCGTCCTCAGCTTCTTCTGGCCGTTGCTTCTATCCACCGGCTTCTTCCTTGCTGCCGTCGCCCTTCTCCTCCGCATCTCCCCTCCGCCTTCTGACGACGCCGTTCCCTCCCCTGGCGAGGATCTCATCGACTATGTCTCCTCCGGCCTCCCGGAACCTCACTGCAGCGTCGAAGACGAACTCGCCGGAGACGAAGAAGAAGAAGAGGAACAGAAGGGAGACCACAAGAAGTCGCAGTAAGATGTTCCGCTGGTGCAGGTTAAGACCCCCCTCTGATAATTGTTGTACTTCTGTCTCTGTGAGTGACTCTTGGGAGGGGTAAAATTGTACATTTTTGTACTGTTTTAAGGCTTTTTTTTTTGGGGAAAATAAATTTAGTAGCATTTCAGAAATTATATTTGAGAGCTTTATTTCGTTGGACTTTTAACTTTATTTAGAATAATAATAATAGTGATGATAATAACTGCTCGAGATTACCATAATGCCCATCCGAGGGGGTTTTTTCCATAGTATGGAAAATTTGAGGGGTTATTTGTAAATAATCCCCTGGCGTTAAAAAAAAAAAAATTTAAATTCCGCGCGTTTGTTCTTCGTTTGGGTGAGCGAGAGGAATGGAAGGGAGAGCTTTGCGATCGGAATCCGGTGATGTTCTTGCGAAAATTAGAGGTAGATCTCGTGAGATTCATCTTCAGCTTCGGTTTTCTATGGTTTGGATCTGTGATTTCGGTGATATTCTTTCAGGCTTCGTTCGATTGATGTTGAAGGGCCTACGCAATGGTCGACTCCCTTCTGTTGCCCTATATCGGTTCAAAACCTACTGTTCTGATCTCTCTGGAGACTGGTTAATAATCTCTCTGCTTATCTTTTTTTGGTTTCTTTTGATCAATCCTAGTAGTTTGATTTGTGTATGAACTTAAAGTAAGGGGCTTTGTTTAATCTACTGCTGGTTTTGACGATGATTTTGTAAATATTTGAAGGTTTTTATGAAATAATCTCTCATTAAGAAGAATATGTTGACGTTTTGATTGCTTTGTGTTTTTCTCAACTTTCTTTTGTTGTTAATAGCATTGATAAAAATTCTGAAGAATCTTATCTGCTTTTTGAGAATGTATACAAGCCATGTGTTTTCTTGGGAAATTCTTCATTTTCTATACCTAGAGTTTTTCAGTATGTTTAGCTTCAAACAATTTTATTGTGTTGTTTAGCCATTTGAAAGTTCATAAATCACATGATGGATATGTTTGTATAAAGAAACGCATGATTCCTTCTTATTAGCGTTTTTCTTGAGAACATATATATGTCTTCATTAATTTCTGTCAGTCATGTGTAACCACTGTTGGGTGCAGTTCTTGCAGCTCTGACTTGCCCTGTGGCAAGGATATTGTCTCACTTGAAAGTAAAAGCCATGCATACAGGATTGGTCAGTCATATTTTAACATTTCTTGTATCCCTTCTTTGACTTGAATCAGATCTATTATTCTGCTGCAAAGTAATTTGAGATAGTTCCGTTATAGTCTAGTGTGCAAAATTGTTCTCCATGCTTCAATTTTATTTAATTGGAGGCTGCTTTCTTCAGATATCATGCTCAGAGTGTTATTGATCATTCAACAACTTTTGCAAGAAAACAAGCACTCATCCAAGAGAGACATTTACTACATGGAACCATCTGTCTTTCAAGGTAATCAGGATATGATTTCAGTCTCTCTTTTTTATCCAAGGAACTTGCTCTAAGATATTTTCTCCGGCAATTAGATATGTTCATCAGGATTCTAAATGCTTCATTGTTATAAATTTCATTATTGAGTAATTTGGAATTCAATTATCCTTGACAAATATCTCTTTCATGCCTCCCTTACTTCTGCTGCAGACCAAGGAAATGTTGACAGGGCAATTAATGGCATATGCATCCTTTTGGAATGCAGCCGCCATCACCTGAATGTGGTGTGTCATGCTGTCAACTCATAATTGTTATATTATTGTAAGCTTCACTGTCGGATGAACAAAGGCCCATAACTATCAGTTTCACTAACCCCCTTGATTATAATTTTGCATTTTTCTTCATTAGAAATCAATCCTCAAACTGAAAAATAAAGAATAATTGAGTTTGTTTCAACCACTGAAATTACTGTTCTTTCTGGGTTTTGTGATTGCTTTTCAGAATTTTTTTCTACACAAGAATCAGAATTAATTAATATCTTTGTTGAAACTAATTATCAGTCAATTTCACTTGATTTGAAAGTTAAGCATTAAACAATGCCACCTCCCCCACTTTATGCACACTGAAAGAAAAAAGCTGATTATGTTTCATGCTCTTATACTAGTATTAAAATTATTCGACATGAAACTACTTTCACTGAAATTATGTTAAAATCCCTCCATCTGCAGGTGCCGCTGGGGAAAGGGTATGTCCTCGGTTATTCACTAGATGAAATTATGGGAACATAGAAGATATCCTACTATTGTTTAGTTGTATGGCTTCTATATTGCATTGTTGATTGATATTTTGCTTAGTGAAAGCAAGTCCAATTCTGCATGTTGATACAAATAATAGTTATAACAAATTAAGTGAAATCACCTTCCTGGATTATTCATTCTCATTCTTTTTCCTATTTTTTGGAGGCTATCAATAATCTATGATTGTACTCTAGGACTATTTTGGGGAATGGGAGTGTACAGTTTCTGAAACTAGGTCTAAAGAATAAAGCCTTATTTGTTCTTTTGTAGTAGTGGCATGAAAAAAGTTGAAGGGTGGTGATTTTCATCCAAATTTCCAAGCTATGTACCTTATGTAGTCGATGTTTTGTGTATATTCAACTATGAACAGTGTCCAGATTAATCATGACTCTTTGTGCCAACTATGAACAGTGAGATATTGAATAATACTCTTTACAGTAACTTCTAGTTTCTTCAGTTCATTTATGGCTGTGTCCTTCTTTGGAAGTGAAAAAATTTAGAAATAACATTGGTGATCGATCTCTTATGAAGCGTTCAATTTCAAACTTATGGTTTATGCATTTCAGTTTTCTCTTTTTCTCAAGAAAGTTCCATTATTACAAAAACATACACATTTGTTTACTTTAAGTCTTAAAATATCCAAAAGGTTAATTATTTGAGGCATTTCATATATTCTCCTAGACTGGTCATGGGCTGGTTGAGATTCAGTGAGGCGAGAAGAAAAGTGAACTGCATAAAGAATCCCAATAGTGTAGGTATCTTTTTGACACTGAACTTATATTTTATTGCTCAAAACATCAAAGAAGAATTGTTTGGCAGGCATATCCTGTACCAATAAGCATTGAGGAAATAGAAGGTATTGTAATACAAGCATCTATCCAGTAGTACTTTTGTTTGTCTTTCGGATATGAACATTTACTTTATTTGCTTCTACAGATATTGTCAGTGTTGCCCAATACATACTTGTTGTAGAAAAGGAAACAGGTGAAGCCTAATATGTTGAACTCATCATCTCACTCAGCTATATAACTGCTTCTAAATCTAACTATCAAATTTCTTTTATTGCAGTTTTTCAGCGATTAGCAAATGATAAATTTTGTGAGAGAAATCGTTGCATTGTCATTACTGTAAGCAATTGCATGGTTTAAATTCAACGAATTGACTCCTAGAATATGAATAATTCCTTATCTAACTTTCTCTAGGGAAGAGGATATCCGGATGCTCCTACAAGAAGGAATGACCAGACGTTTCTTGTTAATCTCGTTTGATTTACATCGGCTGGTTTGGTTTAATATATCTAGAAAATGATACTTCCAGGTTTCTGCTCCATCTTGTGGAACACCTGCATTTGCCCGTTTTCTGTTTGGTAGATGCTGATCCTTATGGTTTTGACATCCTGACAATATATAGGTTTGGTTCAATGGTAAGCTGATACTGTTTTAGCTTCCTATGTAAAATAATTCTAAACTAAACTTTTCCATCATCTGTCAAATTCCTGATATGTTTTCATAAATTGAGTTTTGATATTCAGTATCGTGGCACACGTGTGATGGGACATTTGATCTTTTGTGTAAAAATGTGGCATATAATTATTTGATATGACAAAATACTGAATATGGTTACATTTGTTGCAGCAAATGGCATATGAAGCTAAGTTACTTTGAGTGCCTGGGATACACTGGCTAGGAGTTTTTCCCTCTGACTATGACAAATTTCATCTTTCAAACCGTTGTCTTCTTAATTTAACAGCTAAAGGTATAGCGCTTAACATTATTCTGCTTTTCAATTAAAGATGTATCAATTCCATTAATTTCACATTGTTCATCCATTGCATTGCATTTCAGATAGGCAGAAAGCTGAATCTATACTAACCAGATGCTATTTGCACAAGGAAACACCGAAATGGAGGTCTGGGTTCCATCTTTATGTTCTATTCTTTTCCCTTTATTTATTTTCTAATTATGATAAATTATGGGTTAGGTTGGAGTTGGAGATCATGCTGGAAAAGGGTGTGAAATTTGAGATTGAAGCTCTGTCTGCTTCTTCACTCTCCTTCTTGTCCACCTATATACCACAAAAGATTCATGAAGGTCTTTATATATAACTATTCATATCCCTTTTACCATTCTCTCATTGCATATGTAAAACAAACAATTTTTTTTTTCTTCAATATTTTTTGTTTTGTTTTGTTTTGTTTTGTTTTAAAACTGATAATAGGAATGAGTGATATTAGCTCAAGCCCCTTTTGCAGCACAGGAATATGTTACTAGTCTGTTATTAATGCATCTTTAAGTCTATATTCACCCAGTGTATATATATTTACTCTTCAGCTACAAACTTCAAGTGATAAGAGAAATTAGTTTCATTGTCTCCGCTAGCTTTCTATCTATATGCACAAAATCACAACACCTTAGTTACATCAAATAGTTAGCTAAAAGAATGCACATTATTCACTCGTGTCGATGCCGAGTTTCCTCATGGATAACCAGCCCGACTGATCGACATCAAGATCCTCGATCATGACTGCTATGTCGTCTTAGTTGATCTTCCCCAACTCTGAGCTTATATATGATGAACTCAGCTGCTCTGGAGAGAAAGTGTAGAACAACAGAAGTTTATATATATATATATATATATATATATTGTTTCAAATAAATAAATAAATAAATATATATATATATACTGAAATTAGAATCAAATTTAAAAATAAAAAAATATCTTTGCTGAATTATGCTTAAAATTTATTCAAACAAACTATTCAATTTATTTAGAAAAAAAATTAAATTGTTTGAAAATTAGAATATATAAATAATTTTAAAATGTGCCATAGCTATTACTAAAAGATCATAAGAACATTGATTTGTTAGTGGAGTCTAGCCCAGCTCAAACTAGTACTTTACTAAAAGATCACAGGAACATTGATTTGCCAGTGGAGTCTAGCCTAGCCCAAACCAATATTTTAAAAAATGAGAGAAAATAAAAATTTAAAATTAAAAAACAAATCCATCCAAGCTCCGAGTCCCTTTCTCAATGCATTGCACGGAAGTGAGACTGTGAAGTGTTCAGTTGTGTGATTTTGAGTGATGAGAATACAATTACAAGAGATAGGGATTGTCAAGCCCTTCAATTCCTCATCATCACTTTATACAATGTGAGAATTTCCTTTGCCCTATTGCTTTTCCCCATTGCATTTTAGTGGACATTTCCTTTATGACATAATAACGAATTTTTATATGAAATAATGATTTTTTTTTTTTATTTTTTTTTTACTCAGTTGTTAATACTTCGTTTTTTAATAAATAAATAATAAATGATACTTTATTAAAAATAACGATTTTTTTTACTCAGTTGTAATTACTTCGTTTTTAAATAAATAAATAAATAAATGATATTTAATTAAAAATAGAGAAAATCATATAAAGATAGATGCAAAGCAGCTAGTTTAAGAAAAAAATACAAATAGACTTATTTAATAAAAAAATAATAATGAAAACTTGATCATATTATAAACAAAGAATTCTACAAAGTAGTGATTCCAAAAAGAGCTAACCAACTAATAAAAGGAGCCAAAAGGTCATGTAAGCAGCAAAAGAAGAGAAATTTGGCGTTGCCTCTCACTATTCGATAATCTTGAGATGGAAAGATTCTTTGATGGATGACAATAGTGTACCAATCAAACCAATTGTTAACGGGTTGTACCCACTCCTGATATTTGAACGGGAAGAATTGGGTAAATATCTTTCTGTCAAGGGTACTTAATAGGGGCGGTGGCGGTGGTTGTGGGACACCATCAATATTATCCCACTCAATGGAATTATATCTCTCAACAAGTTGTCTAGCAAAACAGCTTTTAGACAAAATTTTCTCAAAAATAGACACACGGTAATCATGGCAGCCTGGATAATTATAAACATCATTACGATCAGATGATGATGACAAGTACTGGGTGAAGCCTAGATTGTAAAGAATACGGCGAGTGAAAGTCTCAGCAAAATCAGGAGCAGTTGTTGATGGGTTATTCAATGAATATTCGAAGATATAAAATGTTTTTCCATTCCATGGATCATCCCATCTATATTGAAATTCTATGGGTATGATTGCACTGACGAAAAAACGTCCTGTTATTGTAATGACGCGGATCCAGAATAGATGAGTGAAGATCTCCACAAGATTCAACCTCCTCCTCCTCCCACTGTTGTTGCTGCTTACAATGCTAATATTTATGTCTTCGTTTATGTCTTCATCAGTACTACTGCGGCCCCCAAAAAAGTACTTATAAATGGCGGTGCTAATCAGAGTAAACGATAGGACCAAGATGTCAACAGTGATGAAGAGGAAGAAAAAGAAAGGGATTGTGATGACGACTGCAAAAGCCACAAAAAACACAATCTCTAACGCAATCTCTTTCAACTCCATGTTTACTGCCTCTAATTAATATTGATTAAACTTGAATCTATTATCCCACTCAATCTGGCTGATATATATATATATATATTTCTTAATGGTGAAGTTTATGATAAGCTCAAATTTATCCATTTCAAATAATAAAAAAAATTTAATAAATTCAAATATGCTAAATTTGATTATTATTATTATACTTATTTAATATATTATTGGATAAGATAAAATTTTTTAAATTTTTTAAATGTCCATAAATAGAATTTGTTTGACAATTATAATATATATATATACCCTGCACTGCAGTGTTATCCACCTCTTCTAATCTAACATTAATTAAAAATTAAAGCCATTAATTAATGAATTTGAATTTGAGACAACTGATTGGTGATAATTTTTTATTTTTACTGGGATTAAAAATTTTGAAATTCCGCGCGCGTTTGTTCGTCGTTTGGGTGAATGAGATGAGAGGAATGGCGAGGAGAGCTTTGCGATCGGAATCCGGTGATGTTCTTGCGAAAATTAGAGGTCCTAAATCTCATGAGATTCATCTTCAGCTTCGATTTTCTCTTCTTTGGATCTGTGATGATCTCATTCTATGTGAAATTCTTGCAGGCTTCGTTCGATTGATGTTGGAGGGACTACGCAATGATCGACTCCCTTCTGTTGCCCTAGATCGGTTCAAAACCTACTGTTCTGATCCCTCTGGAGACTGGTTAATAATCTCTCTGCTTATCTTTTTTTTTTTTTGGTTTCTTTTGATCAATCTTAGTAGTTTGATTTGTGTATGATCTCCTGCTGGTTTTTGCGATGATTTTGTAAATATTTGAAGGTTTTTATGAAGCAATTTATCATTAAGAGGAATATGTTGAAATTTTGATTGCTCAGTGTTTTTCTCTTCTTTGTTTTCCTGTTATTAATTAAAACAAAGCTGAGAAATGTATTAGCTAGCTCATTGATGAAATTTTTGAAGAATCCTATGTGCTTTTTGAGAATGTATGCAAGCCATGTGTTTTCTTGGGAAATTCTTCATTTTCTATACCTAGAGTTTTTCAGTATGTTTAGCTTCAAACAATTTTATTGTGTTGTTTAGCCATTTGAAAGTTCATAAATCACATGATGGATATGTTTGTATAAAGAAGCGCATGATTCCTTCTTATTAGCGCTTTTCTTGAGAACATATATATGTCTTCATTAATTTCTGTCAGTCATGTGTAACCTCTGTTGGGTGCAGTTCTTGCAGCTCTGACTTGCCCTGTGGCAAGGATATTGTCTCACTTGAAAGTAAAAGCCATGCATACAGGATTGGTCAGTCATATTTTAACATTTCTTGTATCCCTTCTTTGACTTGAATCAGATCTACTATTCTGCTGCAAAGTAATTTGAGATAGTTCCGTTATAGTCTAGTGTGCAAAATTGTTCTCCATGCTTCAATTTTATTTAATTGGAGGCTGCTTTCTTCAGATATCATGCTCAGAGTGTTATTGATCATTCAACAACTTTTGCAAGAAAACAAGCACGCATCCAAGAGAGACATTTATTACATGGAACCATCTGTCTTTCAAGGTAATCAGGATATGTTCATCAGGACATTTACTACAAAGTTTCTGTTTTTCATCCAAGAAACTTGCTCAAAGATATTTTCTCCGGCAATTAGATATGTTCATCAGGATTCTAAATGCTTCATTGTTATAAATTTCATTACAGAGTCATTTGGAATTCAATTATCCTTGACAAATATACTTCTTTCATGCCTCCCTTCTGCTGCAGACCAAGGAAATGTTGATAGGGCAATTAATGACATTTGCATCCTTTTCGAATGCAGCCGCCATCATCTGAATGTGGTGTGTCATGCTGTCAACTCATAATTTTTATATTATTGTAAGCTTCATTATCGGATGAACAAAGACCAATTACTACCAGTTTCAGACTGCACACTAACCCCCTTGATTTTAACTTGGATTTTTCTTCATTCAAGATCAATCCTCCATCTGAAAAATAAAAGAATAATTGAATTTGTTTCAACCAATGAAATTACTGTTCTTTCTGATTGTCGTGATTGCATGAACAAGTTTTCAGGATTTTCTTCTATACAAGAATCAGAATTAACTAATCTCTTTGTTGAAACTAACTATCAGTCGATTTCACTTGATTTGAAATTTTAGCATCAAACTATGACACCTCTCGCCATTTTATGCACCTGAAAGAAAAAAGCTGATTATGTTTAATGCGCTTATATAGTTTTAAAACTATTGTACATGAAACTACTTTCACTGAAATCATGTTAAAATCCCTATATTTGCAGGTGCCTATGGGAAAAGGGTATGTCCTCGGTTTCTCACTAGATGAAATTATGGCAATGTAGCAGATATCCTACTATTGTTTGGCTGTATGGCTTCTATATTACATTGTTGATTGATATTTTGTTTAGTGAAACAAGTCCAATTCTGCATGTTGATACAAATAATAGTCATAACCAACTAGGTGAAATCAGCTTTCTGGATTATTCATCCTCATTCTTTTTCCTATTTTTTGGAGCCTATCGATAATCTATGATTGTACTCTAGGGCTCTATTTTGGGAATGGGACTGTACAGTGTCTGAAACTAGGTCTAAAGAATGAAACCTTATTTGTTCTTTTGTAGTAGTGGCATGAAAAAAGTTGAAGGGAAGTGATTTTCATCCAAAATTCAAAACTGTGTACCTTACGTATTCAATGTTTTGTGTATATTCAACTATGAACAGTGTCTTGCAGATTGATCAAGACATCTTGTGCCAACTATGAACAGTGAGATATTGAATAAAACTTTTTACAGTAACCTCTAGTTTCTTCAGTTCATTTATGGCTGTGTTTTATTCCCGCTCATAAGTTCTTTTCTTCATCAAAAGGAAGGTTATATTAGCCGTGTCCTTCTTTGGAAGTGAAAGAATTTGGAAATAACATTGGTGATTGATCTCTTATGAAGCGTTCAATTTCAAACTTATTTATGGCTTAAGCATTTCATTTTTCTGTTTATCTGAAGAAAGTTTTATTCTTATAAAAACATACACGTTTGTTTTTTTAAGTGATGCATTTCATATATTCTCCTAGACTGGTCATGGGCTGGTTGAGATTCAGTGAGGCGAGAAGACAAGTGAACTGCATAAAGAATCCCAACAATGTACTTATCTTTTTACATTTAACTTATTTTTCATTGCTGAAAACATTAAAGAAGAATTGTTTGGCAGGCATATCCTGTACCAATAAGCATTGAGGAAGTAGAAGGTATTCAATTACAAGTATCTTTCCAGTAATACTTTTGTCTGGCTTTTGGATATGAACATTTACTTTGTTTGCTTCTACAGATATTGTCAGTGTCGCCCAATACATACTTGTTGTAGAAAAGGAAACAGGTAGAACTTAATCTATGGAACTCATCATCTCACTTTCTCAGCTGTATAACTGCCTTAGTCTGCCTCTAAATCTAACTACCAAATATCTTTTATTGCAGTTTTTCAGCGACTAGCAAATGATAAGTTTTGTGAAAGAAATCGTTGCATTGTCATTACAGTAAGCAAATGCATGGTTTAAGTTTAACGAATCGACTCCCAGAATTTGAATAATTCCTTATCTCACTTTCTCTAGGGAAGAGGATATCCGGATGCTCCTACAAGAAGGAATGACCAGACCTTTCTTGTTAATCTCGTTTGACTTACATCTGTTGCAGTGTTGGTTTGGTTTAATATATCTAGAAAATAATACTTCCAGGTTTCTGCTCCATCTTGTGGAACACCTGCATTTGCCCGTTTACTGTTTGGTAGATGCTGATCCTTATGGTTTTGACATCCTGACAATATATAGGTTTGGTTCAATGGTAAGCTGATACTATTTTAGCTTCCTATGTAAAATAATTCTAAACTAAACTTTTCCATCATCTGTCAATTTCCTGATAAAGTGAATATTGACATTAAGTATCAAGTCACATGTGTCGATGGGACATTGACTTCTTGTGTAAAAATGTGGCATATAGTTATGTGATAGGACAAAATACTAAATATGGTTACATTTGTTGCAGCAAATGGCATATGATGCTAAGTTACTGCGAGTGCCAGGGATGCACTGGCTAGGAGTTTTTCCCTCTGACTATGACAAATTTCGTCTTTCAAACCGATGTCTTCTTAATTTGACAGCTAAAGGTATAGCACTTAACATTATTCTGCTTTTCAAGTTAAGACGTATGAATTTCATTAATTTCACATTGTTCATCCATTGCATTGCATTTCAGATAAGCAGAAAGCTGAATCTATACTAACCAGATGCTATTTGCACAAGGAAACACCGAAATGGAGGTCAAGTTCCATCTTTGTGTTATATTCTTTACCCTTTTGTTTATTTTCTAAATGTGATAAATTATGGGTTAGGTTGGAGTTGGAGATCATGCTGGAAAAGGGAGTGAAATTTGAGATTGAAGCACTGTCTGCTTCTTCACTCTCCTTCTTGTCCACCTATATACCACAAAAGATTCATGAAGGTCTTTATATATAACTATTCATATCCCTTTACCATTCTCTCATTGCATATGTAAAACACACAAATTTTTTCCTTCTCTTTTGTTTTGCTTTGTTTAAAACTGATATATGAATGAGTAGTATTAGCTCAAACCCGTTTTGCAGCACAGGATTATGTTACTAGTCTGTTATTAATGGGTTTTTAAGTTTATATTCACCCAGTGTTTATATTCACTCCTCAGCTAGGAAAATTCTCATTAGCAAACTTCAAGTGAAAAGAGAAATAAGTATTCTTGTCTCTGCCAGCTCTCTATCTATGTGCACAAAATCACAACACCTTAGTTACATCAAATAGTTAGCAAAAATAATGCACATTATTCACCCGTGTCGATGCCGAGTTTCCTCATGGATAACCTTGAGCATTGATCAGATCAGTTGCTGATATTTTGCCCGACTGATCGACATCAAGATCCTCGAACTCCTCCATCACGACCGCTATGTCTTCTTGGCTGATCTTCCCCAACTCTTTGAGCTTATATATGATGAACTCAGCTGCTCTGAAGAGAAAATGAAGAACAACAGAAACCATAAATATCCAAAGAATTAAAATCCGATGCAAGTTATAGAGCACTTGATTGGGAATTTGCTTACCCGAGAGCGCCATCCTCATCGAGGTCAGCTGCTGCAAGATCTACAAATGTCATCCTCCGGGTGAGTACCCACTTCGCAAGCAACTTCTGTCGTTGCTCTGTTCTTAGTTCCGCGAGGTAGAGAAAAAATTGAGCCACAAATATAGTACTAGTCAGTATCCAGAACACGGCAAAGATTCGACCGCCTTCAGTTGAGAAGCTTTTGTCTCCGTAACCCAGAGTTGTAATCGTCGAACAAACACAATAGAAAGAATCCACAAGACTTAATCCTTCAATCTTCAACAAGAACAGAGTCCCAATAGTTATGAGAACCAGGAGAGACAAGGTAGTCATTATGAACTTGTACTTTGACCTGTTAATCTCAATCTCTCTAAGCATATGCGCCTCACCGACCTTGTTACTGTGGTTCACTGCTTTGACAAGCAAAATCTCTTGCTTTTCGACAATGTAATCAGCAGCTTGACTGATAAAGAGGGCGACAATTGCCATGCCGGTGAAGACAAACACACAAGCTAAAAGTTTTGCGGCGACACTATCGGGAACGAGATCACCATAGCCGACTGTGGTCATTGTGACGACGCAGAAATATAATGCATCAAGGACTCCATTTGTTTTGTCTCCCTTGATTTGATTCCTCACAATGTAGAAACAAGTGACGCCGGCTCCTAGATAGAGAACTAAGAAAAGCGCTACTTGCTTAAAGCTCGGTCGGAGTTTACTTAATATGAAGTTGGAGCCGGGAAACAAGTTGTTATCCTTGTGAGGCTCTACACCAAGGTCTAATGAAGGGATGGTTCGACAACGGCGAAACCTTCTTTTTTTGCTATCAGAGTGATTTTGTGCATGATATGAAGGATCTAATAGCCCTGACAGCAACGACCGCGTTGCAGAATTATCACCCATGCTTTATAATTATACACTCAGATTTGAATGGAAAAAAAAACTTGTCCCAAACAACCTGCATTTTCATAAAATTTCAATTGAGTCAAGAGTATTTGATTGTCATCAAACACACAATCAAGTTATTACATGATAAGAATACATCAAGGAATTTGCCATCATTTGATAATTAACAGAAATTAAGCACTCCCAAACCTTTGGATATTCATGACAATAAACACATGCATGCATGTTTCTAAACCAACTTGTTTTTCATTGTCCAAACACAGACACCAACAAGTGCTTAAAATTAAATTCACAAGTTGTGACATAGATCTCATGCAAGAATGCAAATGTTTCAGAAATGAAAACAAGACGATATAGGAAGAACAAAACCAAAAGATGAAAACCATTCCTGTGCTCAAATTAGAAAGGAAAAAAGTACTAGGGAGTAGAGATTAAGAATTCAAGATAAAAAAAATTAGAATCTTCAGAAGAAATCTTAAGTATTTATGTACTCAAATTCAAGTTTGAGTCTCTCTGTTTTAGTAAATTTGTGGTTTATCCACCTTATTTAAAAAAAAAAAAAAATCAATTTTGAGTGTGGATCATAATTAACACCAAAAGTATCCACATAATAAGAAAAATCATGTTGCCTAATTACATTCACTTGAAAGAACAAAACACACACACAATTTTTTCCTCACCAAATTAAAAAAAAAAGCATAAAAATAAAAAGGGACAAGATCACCATGAACACAAAAATAGAAAACATTAATTAATTAAAAATAAATAAATAAACAAACAAGAGAACTCCAGATGAAGAAGATCTCAGAATGTACAACATCATTCATTATGAGAAAAATTAAAGGGAAAAAAAAAAGAGAAGAAAAGGATTGAAGAACAAACAAACCCATTACTGAAAATGGAAAGTTGAAGAAAAATCTCACCTTGGGTTAGAATTGATGCTCTCTCTTGGAAGAACGATGGCGTTTGGTTTGGTTTTCCAGCCTTCTGACTTTGGAGGACAACTCTTCAGGATGACACCTCGCCCTGTTTTCTTATGTTTATTTACCTTAAAACCCCTGCCACTTCTCAACTTCTCCAATCAACCCCTTCATAAGTTCATATATATTAATAGGAAAAAAATCATCTAGATAAGTCCCTAGATTTTCAAATCTAAGGACATTTTAAATCTAAGTCGTTGGATCATCATCCAATGATTGATTGTCTATATAGACATTGTACATCTTTTTACTGTGTTATAATCACTGTATAACACTGTAGAACGCGGTTTGTACTGTTCACAATGATAAGAACTGTCAGATTACCATCCGATGGCTATTATGGACATCTCTAGATTTGAAATCTAAGGACGTCCCTAGATGATGGATCCTCATATTAATATATATATATATATATATATATATATATATATATATATATATATATATATATATATATATATATATAATCTGTGGACACTTATAGAACCTCCACATATAAATAGTATATAAATCATCGATGGACATTGGTAGAATGGTCACATATAAACAGTATCAACAACAACACAAGTGGATTGTATTTGGCTTTAACAATATATAGTTTTACTATAATGAAAATCATTAAATTTAAATCTAACGATCATAATAATTATAAATGACGTGCTCTTATGAATATATATATTAACAATATAGACACTCAATATAATTTATACTATTTATTTCGGGGATTTGAACTTCGGATCTAACGTGAGTCTTCTGTATCTTAATATTGTGCTATACCAATTCTACCGTCCTTTCATTACTTTAATGATTAATTTTTAACTCATTAATTATATTTTTTTAATTTTAAAATAAATCCGAGTGGTTTTTCTGTTTAATGTATTCTCTTTTTGTAATATATCTGAATTGCTACTGTTAATGATTAAGTTTAATTTGTATATTTGTAGATGTTTTTTAGTTTAATATAATTGTAATTTATCTATTTTATGAAAAATAAAATAAAATTTTAAAAATGGGAAACAATAAAGGAGAATTAATGCCTAAATTAGACGGTCTGTTCTGCAAGTTGTGTTGGTCATTTATTAGAATTGAAATATAAACTTTATTTTTATGTGAGTATTTTATCTCGTGATGTGTGTCACAAATAAAATAAGGATTTTAAATTTGTATCATTAAATAAAAATATTTTATAGTTTCAGATGATAATTTTATCTTGTTGCTCATCAGCGTGTTGTGTGACACCACATGCATATTGATGGTCAATTGATGAAAAATTTTATTTACAAAAATGATGAAATAAAACATTAAATTTATGGGTCAAATTAAAAATATCTGCCTTGAAAAAAATCTCTCAATATTTGATTGAATATAAACTAATAAAATTACTTATATATATATATTCGCAAACAAGGCAAAGTTATTTTTCAAGTTTTATTTTTAAATTATTTATAAAAACTTATATAGAAAAAATGAAATAATTTTTTTATGACAAATACCACAAAGACTGCACATGCTCCCTCGCTCTGTGGTATAAAATTTAAGTTGCAAGCATGCACTTGCAAACGGAATCATTACCATCACTGTATCTAACAAGACTTGAACTCTGTTTTTTAAAATTTTAGTATTAATATCTTTTATAGCGAGACCAATATTATTAGACTATAAATTTTTACATTTTTTATGTATATTTTTACAAAAGATATCTTCTCTATATAAAGACTTTTATTATATGTCCCACAATAAAAAAAAAAAACTCTATACACCACTTATAGGAATAACAGATCTTACCATCAAATCTTCATAGATTTAAAAATAACCCACAAAAAAACTAGATAATATTATGCATAGAGTGGCATGCCATAAAAAGTAAAGCACCTCAAGTGAAACTAGCAAGACTTAATTAACACATTAATCTCAGCCAAACTTTAAACAAATGTTTTCTTTATAAATTAATCCCAAGAAAAAAAGGAAGTTATTTACTTACATATAGGTCAAGTGTAAAACTAGTCACTCGCTTTCCCATTGTTTGTAGACTCACTCACTTGTAACTTAATAATGGAATTATATGCACAAATTAAAGTTTATAGTTATTAGTAGTTTACAAGCTTATTAATTATGTCATTGTCCTTATGTATAGGGTTGGTGTTGAATATTTATTTTTCCTAGTTAATCAATGTTTATGGAGTCAACTAACTCTTTATTTATTTGCATCGAATCTCTTATGAAGAGTGTTTGGGTTTTTTTCAAAAAAAAAAAAAAATTGAATTAACTTATGTACGGTGAGCCCACTGTATAGTAAAGTAATAATTCAACATTTATGTATCTAGCATGTGGTTTGTCCATATTTTGATTAAAAAAAATATTTACATGGTTAAACAAATTTGAAGTCATATTATAATAAAGTTCAAATAATTATATAATTTTTTAAAAAAATTTATTGATTGATATTTGATAATCATAGTAATTTAATTTTTGAAAAGAAACATTTCTACCCTCATTTATTCCCCCCAACCAAAAGCAGCCATAATAATTAATTCTTCATTAATTTTATTTTGTATCTCATGGCACATCACTTTGAAAATCATACAAATATAACAATCTCTTTTTTGAATATATATAAACAAATAAATTTAATGATACTTTGACCTGCAAGTTGTTGGAATTCATAGATTTTCTGCATGAAAATCAAGTACCTTAAGAATTCGGCTATTGTTGCAGTAGGAGTTTTTTTTTTTTTTATTTGTTGAAAAAGATGGATACCATAATTAATTAACATGAAAAATGAGATACATAGCTGACTAAGCAAATTAAGACTTCTTCAAAGTTTCACTCTAGCTAGCTAATTCTTCATTCCTTCTGTTTCTTCTTCTCCTACTTCTTCATAATTCTTTAATTAGCAAACCATTACAAGTTGCAAGGCTTCTCTTCATCCTCTCCCTCATAAACTTCTCAAACCTTCTACTCAGCTCATCTGTGTCCATATATACATCAGTTCCAACTCAACAACATCATCCATGTAATATATATATATATATATGTATGTGTGTCTTCATCTTCATCATTAACAATCAACTCCAAAGGCTCAACTCAGTATACTAGCCACTGATCTTCTTGATCATTTCTGCATGGTCTTCTTGAGATAAAACTGTTTGCAAGAAAACCAACCAAAACTTGATCCTCTGACATGCAAGGAGCACAAGGCTAATGTTAGAGAAGAGCAACATGGACTTTTTACTCATAATTAATTAATTAACCACTTGTTTAACAACTTGTACTTGTAATTCAATTAAAGTTTTTCTGTCTTCATGTACCAAAAATAACATCAACCTTGCTCTATATATATATTAGTCTTTTTCTCTTTATAATAACAGTTTAGTGATTCAATATATACGAGTATAAGTAGACTATAGTCAACAAAACCAAAATTTATTTCATTTTAAACATTAACCATAACCACACACACACACACACACACACATAATATATATATATATCATGAACATCATCACCACTCTCACTCTCTTATAAGAAATACATGCATAGACATATAATTAAGACTTACATAGATATCTCATATGCATGTTAATGGGGGAGTAGTAGTAATTATGTATCTAGAGTTGGCTAGGCCACAAGAAGGTCCCCATAGCATAGTTTCTCTTCTCCTCCATAGAACCATAAAAGGACAAACCATACTCCTTCAACAACAAGTCCACCTTCCACTCCTCCATCTTCATGTAATCCTCCTTCTTGTACCTTGGATAGTGCAATGGCATCTGAAACCCTGATGAGCATTTCTCTCCTCCATCTTTAGTACTCATTTTCACACTCTCTATCTTCACTTCTCCTGTACTGCTGTCATCTGTTTGGCCTACTATTTGAGTCACTACTGCTCTTATGAACCAGTTCAGACCCATTGCCATTTTTTTTTTTTCTAGTTTAACATTAGAGCTTCAAGTTGGTATTTATAGTGAAGAGTTTGCATTGCTTTATGATTTCTTTGTTTTTAATGGCAATAAGTGATTGGATGAATGATGCATGAGTTTGCAAGTAATTGTGGTTTTGATTGAAAGAAAAAGAATAGATTAGTTGTATGTCACTTTAATTGTTTTAAATGCAAAACTTATCATGGTCAAGCTTTGTGGTTCATTTCATGGCTTGCGTACAAGACATGGTGGTGGCTCTAATTAAGAAGGTAATGGTGATGTACAACTGGGATTCAATCATTGATCTTATTATATATTATTTTCTATTTACTTATTTTCTTTACTTTATTAATTTATTGTTCCAGATTAGTCTAGTGATCATTTTGGTAACGAAGTACATTAAATTTTTGTTGGAAAAAAAAATCATGGTTGTTGGGTGTATTTTGCACATTTGATAATCTATTATTCATAAAAACAAAAATAAAATAAATAGAGTATTAATTTCTTTCTCAAATGTGTCAAAAGTATCATATCAGTTGCTTTCTTGTTTGATGTAATGTATTGTACTAATTTGATCTTATCTTACCTTTTTTTTTCTCTCCAAATGAATAATAAATTTTAAGTGATTTATATTACTACAGAAATGAAAAACTTTAATTTATATTCAGATGATTAAATTAACTGTACAGTCGGTAAATATTGAATTGTTAAAAGTTGCATACATTTGATAAACCGTTTTAGAAAACAAAAAGTATCATTTCTCTTGCTTTTATTGTTTTCAATCGATTGTGTGGCTTTTTTTTTAATATTAACTTCAGCTTTTTTATTTTTCTTAAAACTACACCCATGATGAAAATATATGTACATGCACCCCCATCTAGCCATATAAACAAAAACTCAAAAAATCGGCTCAAATGCATATTCATTTATTTATTTTATTATTTTTAATAAAAATAAATAAATCACAACTTTATTAAAAAATGAAACGGAAACAGAAAATATAGAGCAAAATAACAATTGAAAATAAAAGAAACAACAACCACCAGGTTAGAGAACTATCACTAGAAGCAATAAACTTCTAACAACAAAATAAACTAAGAAACCAAAAGAAACATTAACACAAAAGAACAAAAAACACAGTTGAGAAGACAAAGTACAACATGATGAGACAAAGGTCTTCATCTGTTGCCAGAGAACAGGAGGTGAATTACTCCTGAGGCGGTGATTCCGAGGTGTTGTTATGCTCAGTCGGACATGTACCTAGAAAAACAAGAGCGCGCTTGAGTTTTTGAATAGAGTCTGAGGGAAAAGTGTTGAAACTGTGGGTCCTTAATTGTAGAAAACCATGCGAGAACCATATAAATAATTTTAGCATATTTAATTTCATCGCATGGAGCCCTACAATGTTTAATAAAATCAATATTAAACATTCTATTAGTCGTTATCAATGCCTTAGTTTTAATAAATAATTATATTAATAATATCTATTTCAATTAATATTAGTTAAACCAAAACACGCTAATTAGATAAAAACAATTCCAAAAACTTCCTTTATTTGTTTATTCATTTATTTTGGAGAAGGATGAGGAATATAGGCTAACACATATGAGATCCATTGGATCCAGCCCATTGGGTCAAAACTCAAAAGAGCTTCTTCTAAATTGTTTTGCCAAGCCCAATAAAAGTTTTTTTTTTTTTTAAATATCACCTTGTAAAAGTCTGAAATTTACTCATAGGTGTTTTCTTCTTTCTCATGTATACTTTTGAATTTAGAGATTTTTACGTGTGTTTATAACTTTATATATATATATATATATATATATATGCGCATGCTCTCTTCCGGTTCTAGTAGTTAACAATAAATTATTATATAAAAAAAATAATTTATGAAAAAAATTAAGATAATTTCAATATCATTATTTTTTTAATAATATATTTGAGACTATAAATATATTTTTATTAATAATTTTAACTCGAATTATTAAAAGGGATAAATACATGTGTGGGTTATCTAGTTGCTTATAAAGTATTAAAGATCAAATATCTAAACATGTAGTTATATCTTTTTCTTTTGAATTTTTTTTTTATTTGTTTAGACTACCAAGATAGGCAAGAATATCTAATTTTTAAATTTTTATAATAAATGATCATCTTTATACAATTAAATAATATTATTTCAAAACATGACTTATAAAGAGATAAAATCGAATGATGTTGACATTCAAATTCTAAAAGATATAGAGAATTCAAAATGGTAAAACTTAATTTTGGAAATTGTTTAAACTCATTAAAACCAGTTTAACAAATTCAATGTTACCAATAAATACTTAATTTACATTATTTACTGACTTAATAAGAATATAATTAACCATTAATGCTTTACATCTTAAGCACAAAATTAAGAATTATCCATTCAATGAACCAAATGTTAATTCAATATTTTTAAATTTTCCTACCATAAATTTCAATTTTCAGTTATTATTAATTAAATTTTTAGTTCTAATTTTATCCTAAAATTTAAATTATAAAAATATGTATTTACTGAGATAATCAGGACAAAAGGTCAACATCAAAGTGGAGAATCTGGGTGATGAAATCCTAGCCGTCAAATATGGATCCAGATGCTGGATCTCCACCGGGGACCACGTGGCGTTTAGATCAGATCTCGATGATCTGGATATAGAATTTTGACCGTCCGATCGGGAATCGGATTCAAACGGATGTAAAAGCACAAAACCCGATTGGATAACGGGTTTGGAGTCCAGGCTATAAATCCGCTTCTTTTGGCCTTTGAGGAGGGAAAAGAAAGCTCCAATTTTTTATTCCCCCCTTCTTTCTCTCTCGCTCTCGCGCTCGTTGCTGCTCTCGAGTGGCTTCGAAATCCCTTCGATTCGACTACTGCGACCTTTGATTCGTGTTGTAAGTTGATATCTATGTGTTTTTCCTTTCAATTGTATGTATTTTTGTGTATTTTTTGTGATTATCTTGTCTAATTTGATGGGTTTTAGGAGATTTAGGTTATGTTGGTGTTGCTAGGGTTTCGAAGTTTCTGCTGTAATATATGGTTTTTTTCTTTGTGTGTTTATGCATTTATGCATTTTTTTTTTATAGTGTTCTTGTGTTTGCTTTTGAGATTTATTTGTGTTTTCTTTTTGTTTTTTGTTAACTGCTTTCTTCTCGATTGAAATCACTTGTTTTGCTGTGCTTCTTAGATTGTGCATGGATTTTAGGGTTTTGGTACGCTTTTGTTCCTTTCGAAGGGCTGTGTTTTTGGCTGTTTTTTGCTTGTTGGACTTGCTGGAATAGAAGTCAATGTTTGGGTTGTACGGTAGGTTTTATTGTGGGGGTTTTGGTTTCAAAGTTTGGGATTGTGTGCTTCTGTTCAGGGTTTTAATTTTATGCTTTATAATGCTTTTCTGTGATTGGTATGACTTGTAAAAAGTTTTCTCTGCATTGATTTTGATGTGTTTCAAGGTTATTTGTTTAGCTGCTTCTAGGTTTACAGATTATGTTAATTGTTGCAAGCTTTTAATTTGGACTTGAATCTTAGAATACCTAGCGGTGGAAACTGCTGGAATGGCTGAAACCGAGATAGCATCTGAAGAGGAGACAGCGCCTATGGCCAATGGTTCTGGCCCTCCTGATGACAAAGCTAAGGTGGTCGTTACTGAGAAGAAGGATTTAGAAGACAATTGTGTGAAGGCAACAGAAAATACAGAACCAGCTGGTGATGACAAGAAGTTAGATGATGTGGTTAAGGTTGATGCCAAGGATGTGAAGATCACTGATGCTGAGGGTGAGCAGAAAGCTGACTCTGAGGATGCAAAAGGTGCAAGCACTGAGGATCCACCAGCCACCATGTCCAAGGATGCAAATCCCGTTGTGGTTGAAGGGGTGAAAGTTAGTGAGGCTAAAGATAGAAAGGCCACTGAAGATGTGTCCGTAAACGCCGAGGATGCAAAAATTACTCAGTCTGAGGATAAAAAAATCACTCCACCGCAGTCTGGGGATGCTGAAATCTCCAAGCCTGAGGATACGCAACCCACCGAGGGTGAGGATTTGAAAACCACAGAGGCTGAAGATTCAAAAATCTCAGAGTCTGAGGGCACCAAGGTCACTGAGGTTGAAGATGTGAAAATCACGAAGGCAGATGATAGCAAAGCAACTGAGTCCGAGAAAGTGAAGACCATTGAGACTGAGGACGGCCAAATTACTGAGTCAGAGAATCTGAAGACCACTGAGGAGGTTGTGGAAAGCAAAAAGGTTGTGGATGTCGAAATTATAGAGACCAAAGAAGCAAAAGCCACACAAACTGAAGTTGTGAATACTGCTGAAGCAACGGTTGTGGAAACCTCAGAAGTCAAGGAAGCAATATCTAGTAAGACAGATGGTCTGGGTATATCAGAGCAGGAGGTTGTTATTAAAACAACAGAGGGTGAGGATGTAAAAATGGCTGAAAATGAGGATGTGAAAGATGTAGTGGATGTGAAGATGACTGAGGCAGAGAATGTCAAGGATGAGGAGGATGTTAAGATGGCTGAGGCTGAGGATGTTAAAGCTGAGGTGGATGTTAAGATGGCTGAAACTGAGGGTGAGAAAGATGAGGAGGTAGGTAAAAGCAGAGTGAATGACGAGGAAGGGTCAGGAACAAAAGAAGATAAAGGGTCAGAAATGAAGGAAGAGAAACCTGTGAAGGAAAAAGAGGATGAACATTCTAATGAGAATGAGGATAAGGGGGGGAAAAGTTTGAAGAGAAAGAGATCAAGGAGCCGGAGGCCCAGCTTGGAAGGTGAAGGGAAGGAGAAGAAAGCTGGTGGGGCCAAGGCTGAGGACAGTTTCAGCACTCCTGTAGTCTCTTCTGCTGATCGTCCAGTGCGTGAGAGAAAAACTGTTGAGAGATTGGTGGAGGTCATTGAGAAAGAACCATCCAGGGAATTTCTAATTGGGAAGGTACTATATTGTATCAGTTAATTTCTTATGAGCCTTTTTGTTTTTGCTGGTGCGTTGAAGGCATAATTATTTTATTTATTTATTTATTTTTGCTTTGCTCTGCAGGGCCGTGGGACTGCTTTAAAGGATATTCCAAATGGTATGGCCTTTGGTTTTAGTGGTTCAATATGCATTAAGATTTTAAGTGTCTTTTTGGTTTTGAGTGTGTAATTATCTTTTTGCGAAGGCATCTGCTTTCAACCTTTTAGTTTATCTGCTAAACTCACATCATTATTGAGCTAATATTTTGATTTTCAACACAAGCATATTGCTTCACTTTTATTGTTAGTATAAACATAAAATAATTATGGTTGGTCCAGGCGTTTTCTATGTAAATTTGTTATTGGCATGTGATGTATTTTCGTCCTCTCTGCATTGGTTGTTGATATGTTTTTTGATACTCATGCATGTCTTTTAATTTCTACCATGGTTTTAAAATCTGCCTTTAGCTTGACGTTGTTTTGTGTGTGTGTGTGTGTTTCTTTTTTTGGTCAAAGTTGAATCAGAATCAACCTTTTACTGATTAAATACCTGATCTCAAATGATGCTATGATTTGAATGGCTGAAAAAAACTGAAAGAGTCCATTTGTTGTGCAATGCAATTGAAACCAAAATTTAAGTCCATGATTTTCAGGTGTGGAAAAATTTTAGAACCAATTAGAGTACTTTACCGCTTTTTATCAGTATTCTCATTATTTGGTGGTTGGTAGTGTATACAACTCTACACTTAAAACTCTTTTAGAACTGCTCACATAGATTTCTTGTTGCTTCAGCCATATTTATGAACCTCAATGTTGAAGATTTGCTTGCTGATTTTAAGGCCACGGAGTTGTTTGATAGTCTTTTTGTTGCAATATACTTATGTGTTTTGTAAAAATTTACTTGTAATATCGTTGTTCACTGAATCTGTAATTCTTACCAGACTTCAGCATTTTGTGATGCTCTCCTTTAAGATATTCATTCATTGAGTTGTGTTGTGTTTTGATCCATCTTGATTTCTTTAGATACTTTTATCAGGCTCCATTACTTCATCAATTTGTTTAAGCTGAACTAATTTTTAGTGCGTTCTTGCAGTGGCACACAGATTATCAAGGAAGAAACCTGCTGACCTTAAATTTCTCCATCAGACTCTTTTTGGGAGAAGGGGAAAGGTTGGTCAGAAAATATGTCTGCTAGTTTTACTTGGCTGAAGTTTACTAATACATGATTCTATATTTCCGGATAATTGATGCTTTCGCCAGAAAAAAGTTTGGTGTTAGTTTGAATAGTCAAGGACTTCATATGTTATGCTTGCAGTTGTCTTGATAGGAATAGAGTAATAATTTCTCATTCTGAAGATGCTGATGTAATTGAGGATAAAGTGGATCGCTGAAAGTTGTCGTCCTTTGCTGTTTTGATCTGTTGGACATTAGCACCTATATTTTCTTCTTGTGTGGCTCTCTGACTGGATTTGTTTCTGAAACTTGTAAGGTTTACTTTTGTTTTAGCCGATTTAGATGTGTACTTGTATTTGTATATACAAGTCAATAACATAAAGTTATTTTATCAAAGAGATGTTGTGGTTTAAATTCTATGGAAGGAGTTGCTCTGTTCTCTCTAAATGCTTCTTTAGGTTTTAAATATTTACCTCCAGTCGGAGAAAAAGCTGTTTGTTGGCCAGTGCTATGTTTAGATTTAATGAGTCTCATGTACATTATCTCAAAATGCACACAAATAGGAGATTTGCGAGTTATTTATGTGATGACCCGTTTGTTGTTTTTTGCAGTTGAGTCCTCTTTGGTCCATAAAACTTCTCTCCTTTTTTGCTTTAAAAGCCAAGCCTCTTTAATTATTTATTTATTTATTTATTTTCACATTGCAAATTTGACCCCAACCTATTGTGATTGATTAGAATGGACCCTTAGCTTTTTTGTGTTCACTGAGAATGATAAATATCAATTATAGTGCTGTGATACTGGTGGAGTTCCATATAGTCATCTTGTTTCATCTCTTTTTCTTATGTAGATATTCCTATCATTTGTTTAATATTTTTAATCTTTCATGTGTCTGTCAATTGGTTGCTGAAGTCATTATCTTTTGTTCTTTCTTCTGTAAATAGCTTGCCTTAGTGCAGGGGCTTTTTGATTATTATTTTCTTCTTCCAGTTTTCTTTTCAAGTGTCATTGATACTGATCTTTTGTGACACTTGAATTGTGTGTACTATGTTGGGAGTGCCTTATGATTGATTGTTTATTCATTTGGCTTTGCAGGCTGTCAATTTTAAGAGCCATCTCCTCCAATTTTCTGGATTTGTGTGGCATGAGAATGAGGTAAGTCATGCAATGGTTTTGCATAGTTAAATTTAATGATCATCTTGGATAAGTTGCATCCTGATATATTTTATTCTGCATGTATGATTGCCCTGATATGAAGATATATTTTCACTTTCAGGAAAAGCAAAGAGCCAAGATAAAGGAGAAGCTTGACAAATGTGTAAAGGATACATTATTGGATCTATGTGATTTATTTGATATTCCTATTTCGAAAGCTACCATTCGGAAGGTTTGTAGGTCTTACTAGATTCATAATAGAATCCGTAATGGATGGGAACTGCATGAGGCTTCCTGGAGCATATTTTATAATGGCTGTCCTCATTGCTGTGATGGTATTCTTGCAGGAAGACCTTGTGGTGAAGCTGTTAGATTTCATGGCAGCTCCTCATGCTACAACTAATGCCTTATCTTTGGACGAGCAGGTTTGTTCACATAGTGAATATCTTATATTGATACAATTTTCGTTAGAATGGTTTAACTTGAGCTCCTTTGGGCAGATTTATCAGTAAAATGTGAGGCCATAGATTGTGTTTCTAAATTTGTTGTCATGTTCTTCTATTGTAGCAATCAAGATCTGGCAAGCGCAAGAGAACTTCTAAAGGAAGTGCATCAAAGAGTACAGAAGTTACACCTACAGATCACTCTAGAAAGGTATAGGATCTATATTATTTCAATTGTTTTTTTTTCATCCATCAGAATAATGGCTGCTGTCCTCAAACCTTATCTTCCCAATGATTCTACATCCTTTCTTGGTGGGGGAGTTCTCCAGTCATCTAGTCATCTTGGTTTTAAAGCATATATATATATATATTTGTGTCAAAACTGCCTTAGTGTCTATGATGCATTCTGAAGAGTTTTGTATTAGTAGGTTGCATGAACATGTTCGTTCTTTTTTATTATTATTACTCATTTAATTATGAGCAATTATTTTGAATGGTAGGTTGGAGATGTTTTTGCTTGACATTTAATTTATCTATCCTAGGATAGATGTATGTATGAAGCTCCATCAGGCTGTGTTATATATCTGTTCATTATGAGTAGTTGCCATAAGTTGAACTGTTCTTTTCCATGTTCAATGTTATTCTTTTCTAAAAGTTATTGTTGGATTATTGTTGCTAAAAATATTCATGTGTCTACTTCCTTGCAGAAACGATCTAAGAGCGGGAGTGCAACAAAATTTAGAGGAAAGGCTACGGAAGAAACAGAAGATGAAGATGAGGATAATGAAGGTGAAGATAGTGAGAATGGTTTCCCTGATGAGGAAGAAGAACATAATCATTCCGAGAATGAGGGAAAAGAAATTGAATCTGAAGGAGATGAAGAAGAAGGCAACGATCATGATGATGATGGTGATAATGACTCAGGTAAAGACATGGCGAGCATGAAGAAGTGTTCAAACAAAGGAGGCTCTGCTGCATCAGAAAAGTCTAAGACGCAGACACCCTCCAACAAGATCTCACTTCCAACATCCCCAAAGACCACTACCAAAACACCCCCATCTAAAAGGTCCAAGTCTGAAGAGAACAAAGGTGCTGGTGCTAAGGTCTTTGCTAGAAAGAAGAAAAATGCTGACACACCTAAGAAGCCAACTCCAAAATCAGCTCCAAAGGAAAAATCTTCAGGTACACATGATTTACTAATACTATTTAATCTCAACCAAATGATCACAAGTAATTTCTTGGATGTATCTACTGTTATTTGTAGTAATTTTCTAAAGTTTCTGAAAGTTACAATTTCCTAATTGATGTAATCAAAATTTTGATCTGAAACTTGTGGTGTCTCTTCATAGGTAAAAAGGCAGCTAAAACAAAGCAGCAACCAGAAGAGGTGAAAGAAATAGGCCCCAGCGAGAAGGAAATAAGAGAAAGCATATGTGAAATTTTGAAAGAAGTTGATTTCAACACGGTATGTTTAACCAGTACTCATCTGTGATCCACAATGCTTGTTTTATGTGATAAAATATGCCATACAATTATTTTTGACTGTGTTTCAAATTCTCATTGTCGTCACCTTGATAACAATACTAAAAATCAATGTCATGGGTCATCTGCAGGGTTCTTGTGTTTAAATGCTATTGATGGTATATTCATGCATTAGTATCTCAATCTAGATAGTGCTCATAATTATTTATGGCTCTTAATTCAGGCAGTTGAGGAACTTTTAAGAAAAATAAAAGAGAAGTGTTTATGCACACAACTGTCTGTGTTTGTGCAGCTATAAAAGAGAAGAAATTGAGGCCTTGACATCTCAACTGTTTTGTTTTACATTTATTATGAATTTATGATATGTTTCTGAACTCTCACCAGTTCCGCCTTGTCACATTTTGCAGGCAACATTCACCGACATTCTTAAGCAACTTGGTATGTCTTAACAAACCTAGGACTGCAGCTGTAAGTATCTTATTAGTTTCAGATGTAATTTTCTCATGTTGTGGGTTTCTTCAGGTGCCCATTACAACACGGATTTGACCTCAATGAAGAAATCAATCAAATTAATGATTCAAGAAGAGTTGTCCAAGTTAGCGGACGAGGCTGAAGAAGATGACGATGAGGATGATGAAGATGACGATGATGAGGATGAAACTCCGGAGCCCAAGCCGAAGCGCAAAGCCGTGAAGGCTTAATCGCGTGTTTATTATGTTTATGTTACCTCTCTTTCAGGTGTTTTAGAATTAAGTTATGCTCAGGTCTATATTACCTGGGAACAGGCACTCTTTTCTTTCCATCATTGTATCTATAACATAGAGTTTTAGGCCACCGTGTACACAATTCTTCTGATCCATAGATATAATTTAGGACTCTCTCTCTCTCTCTCTGTGCTTATGGTCTTGCAAACTCTGTTTGCCATAAAAATGCAAAGGCTATATCTTTGTTCTCAGCACGTTGGTTTTAGTTTTTTGGGCTTTCAATTCAACAAACTTAAATGTTATTAATATTTGTTGGTCCCTTGAGTTTTTTTATTCTGCTATGCATTGAGCTTAAGTCTTATTTTTGTTATATATATATATATATATATTGTAATTTGTGTGAATAAAATTTGTTTTTTTACTTATTTTTTTAACTGTAATCTCATGCTTTTGAAAATATTTTAATATTTGTTAATGATTATTTTATTTATGTAAATTTTCATTGTCTAGTTCTAGATTTATACAAGGAAAGAATATGATAAAATTTATATCACAAATAAAAAAAATCAACCGAGAACAAATTAATGGTAGACCAAGACTTCATTTCAGATTTCGAAGTGGCATGAAAACGAGTCTTGAAGATTTTTATTATTATTACTTCAATGATACGTAATATATAAACTTTTTTTTTTTCTTTATAAGTTTTAATATTATGATTTAAAAAAAAACAAAAATGAATAAATAAACAGAGTTAGACAGCACAGGCTGCCACTCCGCACGCCACCAAGGCCTTCACCGACCACCTTGGACCCTCACCAACGGATAAGATTATTGCCACGTGGATCTCATCAAGCATCCCTGTATTCCCACGTGTCCCATGCTTATCGATAAACTAACGGTTCTCATGTATCCACGTGGACTTCCCGATTCGATATTAGGACCAAGATCCAACGGATCCTGCCATCTCTCTTTCCCTCTTCTTCTTCTTCTTCTCGTCTTGCTTCGCTCTCCCTGTCCGAGCTTCTCCTCCGCTCTTCTTGCACTAGTGTTTCATTTCTAGGGATTCCTCGATTCGACCACTAATTCTTCTCTCCAATCAAAGAAAATTTAATTCCTTTTTGTTTCTTCTTGTCTGATTCTGGATTGTTGGGAGTTGAAGATGAGAAAAAAGGAAGCCTAGTTCTTGCTTTCTTTGATTCTATATTCACTTAAATCTCCCACTTTTTTTTTTCCTTCAATTCGAGTGATGTGGGAATCCGAGGGGCTTGTCGACGCACCATCGGTTCCCAGCATTGAAGCTCTGGTTTTTCATGCTTGTTTTCCATTCGAAACCACTAGATATACACAAAAGATCGGTTTTTTCTCTTTCCTTTGAAAATTTCGATCTTAAAAGTTGTTTTGGATCGATAGTTCTCACTTTCAGAGGTTTAAATCTCTCCTCGTATTCTTCAAAACCTTGGATTGATTTCCTTCTTCTTTTGTGTATAAAGCTTCGATCTTTGGTTTGGGATTGATGGCGGATTCGGACAACGAGTCTGGAGGGACGAACGCTGTAGGAAACAGCGAGTTCTCATCGCCGAGAGAGCAGGACAGGTTCCTGCCAATCGCCAACGTGAGCAGAATTATGAAGAAGGCCTTGCCGGCGAACGCCAAGATCTCCAAAGACGCCAAGGAGACGGTCCAGGAATGCGTCTCAGAGTTCATAAGCTTCATCACCGGCGAGGCCTCTGACAAGTGCCAGCGCGAGAAGCGCAAGACCATCAATGGCGATGACCTCCTCTGGGCAATGACCACACTTGGTTTTGAAGAGTACGTGGAGCCTCTCAAGGTTTATCTTCAAAAGTTCAGAGAGATGGAAGGTGAGAAGGGAACTCCTTCTTCACAGTCTCAGCAAAAGGATGGTTCTAGTACTACTAGTGGTGGTGGTGGTGGGAATGGTAGTGGCTCAGTGACAGTGAGCATGGGAAACAATGTAGCTTCTTATGGTGGTGCTGGTGGTATGTATGGTGGTGCTGGTGGTGGGATGATGATGATGGGTCATCAAATGTATGGTTCTTCACCATCTTCTTCATCTTCATATCAGCATCACCAATTGGGTTTGGGTGGAAAGAACTCCATTGCTGGTGGTGGTGGTGGTGGTGGTGCTGGGAATTCAGGTTCTTCAGGTGGTATTGGAAGGCAAGGCAGAGTATAGTATACATAAAGTGTGTTACAGTGTTAGTGTGAAGTTATTCAGAGATTTGGTGTTGTTTTATGAATGAATGAATGAATGTGTTATAATATAATAGACTTTGTTCTACATAGAAGGAATTAGTTTGATATAGAGAGGACATTGGAATCTTGGGATGGATGATGTGTAACATAGTGTAGACTGTAGAGGTTGTATTGATTAAGGAATATATGAATGAATGATGTTTTGATTTATCTGTAAATGAGTGTGGAGTGTAGAGGACTGTGGATATCTGTTATGCATGTGAATGTTCAGTGTTGTTTTTGATTGCTCTTTTTGTAAAAAAAATTGGTTTAAAAATGCAATGAATCTTGGACAGCAATGAGATGTTTTGTCCTGCAAATGAGTGGTCTCTTTAACTGCTCCTTTGTCTGCTGGGCAGGGGCAGACATTTATAAGTCAAATTGCCACAACCACTAATGCAAGTGGGATCTTTAATACTGTCTTTGCTGTCAGATGGGAAGGATATATAATGGTCAATCCAAAATAATGGACTTCCATACTAAAATACCATCCATTTCTGCATTACTTGTACCCATTTATTGCCACAAAAACAAAAGTAACAATTCACTCCAAAAAGATGCATGAAATTCAACTCATCATCATTAGAAATAAAGCAGAAGAAATAGGGGGCCTGATGTTCCACTTTTCAAGTGGGGAGAGTTGGCACAATAACTTTGCAGGAATCTGCATGAATGATTTCACATATAAATGGTCATGATCATGCTTAACAATTCAAGAGCCTTTATTTAATTCAGAGTTTAGGAAGAGTTGAATGGAGAACAATAACTTAGTTTTGGATTGGTGAATTCATCAACTTTTCGAGTTGTCGATGAAATTATGCTCCACTTCAGTGTCCCATATTCCAACCTCTGAGTAACCGTCTTCGGTCGCGCAAGCCCTGAACATACCCGTAGTGTTATAAGGCATAGCTACTTCTCCGTTGGCAGAAACAGCAACTAGACCGGCATTGCCCTTCGGAACACTGTCGATTACATAGGTTGCAGCCTCTTTTAGTGAAAGTCCTTTGTATTCCATCACAGCAGCGACATCTCGGGCAACAGTAGCTCGGATGATGAATTCGCCTTTGCCTGTGGCAGAGACGGCACAGAGGTGATTAGCATATGTTCCTGCTCCTACCACTGGAGTATCGCCGATCCTACCCGCCATTTTGTTCACTAGTCCACCGGTAGATGTTGCTGCAGCTAAGTTTCCAGCACCATCCACAGCTACACACCCGACCGTCCCGATTTGACTGTCACCGTTAACGGCTGATATTGGTTGAGTGTAGTCAATCTGCAAGATGCATTTCCATGAGCAATTAGTTTAATAAGTGGAATTTATTAATGTGGCATAATACATGAAGTTTAGCCAGCCACCATTCTATTTTCATAAGCACGCGGAAAATTGTTTGACAAAACCAGTGATCAATATAGATTCCTGTCTGATATTTTAGAACTTGTATTTTGAACAAAGGAAAGCCATCGTTATACGTCATAAACAATACGGCCAACCAATCTAAACGGAAGTTACTTATTTAAAGCGGAAATTAAGTGACACAGAAAATGGATTTAGTTTAGTTGATTAATTGAAACATAGTGGTTGAAATGATGATGAAGATTATGATTAGTCCTCATTGGCTATTGAACTAATGGAAATCAACGTTGAGGAGAAGCATGACAAACCAATTCAAAGGCAATTATGTGCATGAGAATGTTATGCAACAAACCGATTAAACCAGGAAGATATTATGACTTTGCTGTGTACCTGCACACGATTGGCTCCCTTTGCTTGTTTTAGCCTTTCAACATTTTCTTGAGTAATGAAATGACTTGTCTCTGCAACTTCAACACCCTATACATCATAAGTTCAATCAAAAGGATGGAGAAAAAAATATGAAAGATCAAACAAAAAGAAAATGTTTATAGATTCAGGTTAAATGAATAATTGAAATTAGGATAACATGATTGAGAATGCCACTCAAAATACTATTTTATGCAAACAGACTGAGATTCCATGACTGATTTGACAGTATGATGCACTCCAACAATTTATCAAGAAACCATTTCATTAATGTTCATAGCAACAACAGAGTCCATAATTTCTTGCCAAACATGTAAGCATTTGCATAAGAAGTGTGGCTCATGCAACTTTTCTTTTTTCTTTTTTTCTCTTTTTTGTTTGTGTGTGTGTGTGTGTGAGTGTGTGTCAGACATAAGATATCAGTTTGTTTATAAGAATTTAAATGCGTGTTGACCATATCGCCAATTGTTAAAATTTTGTTGTTGTGTTCAAGAGATTGATAAGAGTCAAAATTGCATGAAGCAATAAAAAAATGTTAATTTTAAGCATTTATTCCTGATGGACATCTTGCTTATGGAGTTTCTATCTTTAACAAAATCAACAAATCCCAAGAATCATAAAATAGAGGACTGATATTTGAAGAGATATTTAAGTAGCGCATTACAATTCTACTAGCAAAGATTTTCAAATTTTGTTTCGGAATGACAAAAGAATCTTTACATAAAAGGGAGAGGCATATGAATTTGCAGATCAGTAGATGTTCTAAAGCAAGATTCAGGTTGGCCTCAGACACAATTCATTATAGCTCTGGCAATTACATATTTCTTTTTTCATTTACCTTTTCATGTATCACACACAAAGTTCTTCTTTATGCTAACAATATCACAAATCTCAACTTATTGCCCAAGGTCACAAGGCAAGGCTATATATTGCATTAATACTAACAGAGTCTTTTTCAGCAGACATTTTTCAACATTGAAAGTAATATTGCTAGAGAAAAGAACCTAATAGCACATACCTGCTCCCTAGCAAATGCCTCAGCACCATCAAATCCTAGATATATATGCGGAGTCTTCTCCATGATCACTCGCGCAAGAGATATCGGATTCACTACAGTAGAGACACCCGAAACAGCACCACAGTTTTTCGTAATACCATCCATGATACATGCTTCCATCTCTACTGTACCTTTGGTTGTCAAAACAGAACCTTTACCAGCATTGAAATGCGGACAATTTTCCAGCTCACGGACCTGTTAAAACATACTTTAGTTATTGGAAGCAGCTGCAGCTCAAGCTCAAGTGTTTACAACCTTTCATCAGTTATTTATCTACCGTGGGAGTAAACAGAGCATGAGAACTATAGCACAATATTCTTCTTTTGCAGGAAAGCTTGAACTTTTCCTATTCTTCTTGTGCATTATATGTTGAGGAAAGAGCATACATGCAAGTTGAAGCATATAGAACCAAAGTAAATATCAGACATGTTTCATGAAAGGCCTGAAGATTCTGGGCATACATATTCCGACGAGAAGCACTAAGTATGGTTAGAGAAACTATATCATGCTTAAAAATATGATTGAATAGAATTCCACAAGGACGAGTACTCTCACCAATACTTCAACCTCTCTAATTTTCTAATAACTAAACTATATATATACTTTTAGGACCACTCTTTATCACTTCATTCACTCAAAATGCTTTGAATAAACAAGATTATCCTTTTTAATACTATACTGTTACCTTGAGTAAAAACTTCACACCAACTGTTTAGAGGATAAATGTTAGAACCACCACCACAAAAAAAAAAGGTTTTGTTATACTTGCCCTAATTTATATACCCAGCACTAGATCAAAATGGAGAAAAACAACACAATGCAAAACACATAGGAAAATCAGCAAACCAACATCTTGAATAGCCAAAGATCAAAACTTTCAATGTAGAAGGTTGATGAGGAGGAGCTTTGATTACCACAAGCTCAACAACATCAAGTGGCGCCTGGTTGGCTTTGAGCGCTGCAACACCAAGGCTCAGGCAACGTCCAAGTGTGGCCTCTCTTGGCGCCCTCCGCTCTTCAGCGAGCGTTACCGGGATGTCCCCTGCTCCTCCGTGCAGCGCTATCGCCCATCCCATCTCTCTCTCTTCCTCACTGAGGCAATCCGTCAAACACCTACAGGGCATGCATTAAAGAACAGAGCTTTGTAGTTGTTGCCATTGTCATGGTAAATGCCAAATGGTTGGTGAATCCAAACAAACGTTTATTATTTGTTTATTTATTCATTTATTTATATTATCTTATTTATTTATTTATTTATTTATTTTTCCAAAACAGAACTTGGAACTTGGAAGGCACATAATATACATACATATTTATATATATATATATATACACACAATTATTTACATAAATAAAGAAAAAAAATCAAATATTTATTATAATTTTTTTTGGAGAAAAAATTAACTTCATTGATTAATAGCCATAACATCATCATCAAGTAAAACCTTACTAAATATAGAAGACAGCTGTGCCAATGTATGATTAATTCTGTTGGACTGTCTTCTAATATATTTTTAGAGAAAAAGATGAATATTGCATTAACGAAGATTTGCATTTTGTATTAAGCACTCTCAAGGCAGAGATATCTATTTGATTTTGCAAAATATTACCAACCACAACTTGGGCATCCATCTCTAGCACAACATTTGAATAATTGCCTTATTTCAATCAACTTAAAACTTTTTTCAATGTAACAGTTTCTATTTCGGTTGGGGAGAACAAACCATTGAAATTAGCGTAAATGGTATTATAGTAAGCAGTGGATGGTATTGTAGTATTATTATTATTTGGTTCATGACCTATTTACATTATTATTATTTTTTAAATATTCACATGATAAATTTTTATTACCTTATATAGCACATAAAAAATATTTAAATTAATAAATTTTTAAAATTGATAATTTACTATAACTAGTGTATTATTGTACATGTATACAAATTCATAAATGGAGTGTTTCATGTTTGTCGCCTATCCTAAAATACATACAAATGTATATATATATATATATATATATACTTGTTGCGCATCTTGAGCATCAATCAGTATTAGTCAATGGTCATATAGTGCAATTATTTTATTGTTTAAAAAATTCGATTGCTTCTCGAACAACTAAAGATAAGATAATAAACATGTGATTTTATTTTATTTTATTTTTTAAATTTATTTTTATATTAATATAAAATTTGGTATATATTTTATAAAATCATATCCTATTATGCATATCGCACACACCTTTATTTGCTGATAAATCTTAGTTTTTTTCTTTTCTTTTTTTTTTAAATCATATATAAATTGTCTAATTTTTTTTATTATAAATAGCGAGAAAAATCAAAAGATTTATAGTAGATAACAACATAATGAATTTATGATATTTATACAAATCTTTGTCAACAAAAATAATTGTTATATACAAATGAATGCGTGCATGAGTGGATGACTAAAATTTTTAATTTCAAGAAAAATAAATGAAAATGTAATCTTTAAAATTAATTTTCATTTATAAACAAGTATTATAGTTGGAGAGAATTTTTTAAGATTTAAAAAGAAAAGAAAATATTCATTTATATAAAGCGAAATTTAATATAAAAACTAACTTAATTTAATGCAATTTATTAGACGTAAAATTTTGGTTCATGAAGTTCCTCTAATCCCTTTTATTTATTAATTAATTTATTTATTTCTATAAAAGAATCAAGCAACTTCACGGCATTTAAATACTTGTCTTTTTGTCTTTCAAGCTTCAAATGAAAGTAACATATATCTGTGTTTGACAAGACAACGAATAACAATAAGTTCTTCAATTTGTGACGCCATTAACATTGTTGATCGTGATTTATGATTCAAGAATTTATATGAAGAATCTTGACTCTTTTTTTTTTTGGATTACGTACCTTCAGTTTTTTATACCAATTTTTTTTTTATGAAAACAATAAATGCTGATAATCAAAGACAAATAAGTATAAAAGTGTAAAAATTACGGTAACTTATAAACTCTAATATGTGATTTTAGAAGGCAAAGAAAGTGTTTTTCATATATATCTCCCCACAAGGAACTCTATATATGCATTAATAGCTGATGGGCTCATACTCGAGACTCCTTAATTGCAAGGCACAATGAGTATTTCTGGGCTATGCCCCGGTTACCTTTGTATAATAATTTTATTTTTGTTTAAGTGTTAATATTGTTTCAAAATATCATCAAAGTTTATCTATGTTTTTTTTTTTTTGAAATAGTTTATCTATGTTTTTAGTCTTATTGCTAGTTGAAAATAATCTTTATGGTTATTATATAGTATAAGGTTTGAGTTTAAAAATATTTTAATTATCTATGTAAACATACATATATACGAGTGTGAGATCTAACATACAAAATATTCTGCTTATTATAATATGTGAGTTTATTGATAAATGCTCATCTTTGTAAATTGTAAAAAAAAATGACAGTATATTATTTATTTTGATTACTAAACAATATATATAAATATGTTCATTTTACTCCCAAAACTATAGAAATATATTTATTTTGGTGTTTTATAATATTTTAATTATATTGAATTAAAACACAATCTATTAGATGAATAAACTGTTATGTTACCAATAATAATAATAATAATAATACACATTTTGACACTACTGGAGGATTAAAGTGGTAAGTTGTTTAGTTTAGTACGTAAAACTAATTAGATTCCACCACAAATATTTTTTTTAAAATTCCTTTTTATTTCTTGAAAGTATCAAACAGAATCTCATGATTAATAGAGAAAGTCATGCATGCACACCTGAAAAAGAGTTTGAAAATTTAACAATTAATTCAGTTAATTAATCAAACATTAGTCAAAAGCGCTCCACACCTTCAATCATGCAACAATATTGAGTGAAAAACTCATACTCTTTCTCAAACTCTACACACACACACACACACACACACACACACACACACACACATATATATATATACCTCACAAACATCCTATATTAACTAAATATTAGAAATTCAAGTAGTATTAATTATGGCAAACTTTTTGTTAGTTTTGTTAATCTTTGGTTTCATAATTTCTCATGTTGTTTCAATTAGAAGTTTGAATAGAGATGTTATAGAAATGAAGGAAGAGCATGAGAAGTGGATGGTTAAACATGGGAGAGTGTATAAAGATGAAGATGAGAAGGAGCACCGCATGGAGATTTTCAAGAACAACCTTAAACTTATTGGATTATTTAATGCAGGTGATCATAAGTTTAAGCTTGGAGTTAATCAGTTTGCTGATCTCACTAATGAAGAGTTTAAAACCATTTACAATGGTTTCAAACCTTCATTGAAGAAGATTAAAGAGGTTGCCATGGAGTCATCTAGCTTTAGGTATGAGAATGTTTCTGCCACTCCGGTGAGCTTGGATTGGAGGATGAAAGGTGCTGTCACGGCTGTTAAAGATCAAAGACAGTGTGGTAAGCATATATATATATATATATATATATATATATACACATACATACATAAGGTATATTTCTTTTTAGATATATACTTAGAATCTCATATTAATTAAGTTAATAATCATTAATATAATTATATATGCTTAATTACAACATCATTCATAAAAAAAATCCTAAATATTAAAATATCCATACCAATATAATATATGTATTTCCTTTCTTTCATGTTAAACTTTCAAGTTGTATATACATATATGAGAACTCGTTCTCTAATCAAACCTAGGGACAACCCATATTAGATTTGCATCAAACGGCCATTGTCTTCAACAAATATAATTATGTTAATGATTATTAACTCAATTAATATATATAGGATTATTTAAAAAATTAATATAATTAGTTCTAATACTACTATGTGTAGTCAAATATCTAATCTAAAAACTTAAGCCCGGAGAAGATGTATATATATATATATATTTATTATATTTCATCTATTAATAATTATATTACTTACATGTATTATGTGGGTTAATTAGGCTATATATTTTGGCCATGGGCTTTTTACCGTAGTATCTTAAAATATGTATGTTAGCACCACTTCCTTAGAGGAGGGATACTACTGTGTATATATATAGGTAATTTATCATTTAGGATATCTTTAGAGGAGCAGTTATTGATGCAGTTCTCTTCTTCTTTGAAATCAGAATTTTCTTTTATGATGAAAGGACCTACATAGTAGTTATAAGATCATAATTTTTTAGCTACTATATATATAGACATCTCTAGATTTCAAATCTACTGATACTCATAGAGAATGAGCCCTTATATATATATACATATACACACACTATCATGTGTTTTGGCAACGCGAAGAAGTTATCTTACATACCTCAAATCCTCAACGATATTTATGAAGAGTAGAATCCTCAACTTTTTATGTTAAAGTTAATCTCACTTAATACTATTAACCAAATATTATATTTTCTATTCTTAACAGTATCATTTTAACCTTTGAGATTGAGTTCATTTAACAAAAAAAAAAAAACAAACACACATGCAGGATGTTGTTGGGCATTCTCAGCAGTGGCAGCAATGGAGGGGATAACCAAACTCAGCACCGGAAAACTAATATCACTATCAGAACAAGAACTAGTAGATTGTGACACTAGTGGTGAAGACCAAGGTTGTAATGGAGGATTCATGGATAATGCCTTTGAGTTCATCATCAAGAACAAAGGTCTCACCACTGAACTTAACTACCCTTACAAAGGAACTGATGGTAACTGCGACACCAAAAAATCAGCAATCCATGCAGCCTCCATCACTGGTTTTGAAGATGTGCCTTCAAACAATGAAGCTGCACTTTTGAAAGCAGTAACTAACCAACCTGTTTCAGTTGCAATTGATTCTAGTGGTTATGCTTTTCAATTCTATTCTGATGGAGTGTTCACTGGTTATTGTGGAACTGATCTTGATCATGGTGTTACTGCTGTTGGATATGGTATGACAAGTGATGGTACCAAGTATTGGTTGGTTAAGAACTCATGGGGATCTTCATGGGGTGAGAAAGGGTATATAAGAATGGAGAGAGATGTTGATGATGAACATGGGCTTTGTGGCATTGCTATGCAAGCTTCTTATCCAATTGCTTAAAAACCATATATATGGTCCTTTATATGCATGTATTTGATTAGTTATGTTTATATATATGTTTATGTGTGTGTGTGTGTATATCTCTTCTTAATGTTTTTCTAATGTAATTAAATAGAATCCTTAGCAATAAGGTGTGTGTTTTTATATAAGTTCTCGTATGTAAATTTGTGCATGTTAATTATTTATCAAATGTAATTATATCTCAAATCAAAATGTAATTATATTTTAGGTGATTTATTTTTTTAAAAAAATTATTATTCGCATGATCAATATCATTTGGCCCGTGAGAAATTAAAAATATTATAAAAAATAACTTTTTAGTAAAATCAATAAATTATATATGTTTATCAAAAAAACTGTATAAAATTTAGGAGCAAAATAATAATCATAAAAAAACACTACAAATAATATATATATATCAGTAACAGATAATAAAAATATATAAAAAAAAATCATCAACATCATGAATCTCCTCTTTGTCATCTTTTTCACATTAATTTTTTTTAAATAAGCTATAAATATTTTATGTAAGCAATAAAATTTTAATTGAAAGTTTTTTAAATTATCCAAAAAAATAGTAATAAGATGTAAAAGTTATTATCTACTTTTTAATTAATATATAATCTCTTTATCCGAGTACTAGTTCTGATTATTCAAACACGCTGCCATTGCTACCGGCTTTAATCGCAGCCGTCGATCATGTCCGAAATCTACAGTAGTGTGTCCATCTCAGCCGTTCATTAGTGAAGGTTCGCGAATCTCCCACTCTTCCTATATATATATTGATCGATGCGCGTGTTCGTCTTGAAGTTCTCCTTCGATTTCCTCGTCTGGTTTCGAGATTGATAGAGCTAAGAATTTTCTCTAAGATCTTTGATGGGTAAGTGCTTGTTTTTGATCCGATTGTTTGCATTTTGGTAATTTGTTCATCAGTTATTACTCCATGGATTTTTAGCTTAAGATTCATTGGATTTGTGTTTTTAGGGGGTTTCTCGATGTGATTCGAGTTATTTATTTGTATAAATGAAATTTAGTAGTTGTTATTGAGTTCTGATTGCCTTTAATTGCTTGAAAGGAAGCACTTTGCATGTATCCTGATGTTCTGTTGATTCTCTAATGCTATTTGTTTCAGTTTGTTTAGTTGCTATTTTGATGCTTATGAATTATGTGAATATCTTTGTTGATTTTCTTTTGTGTTCTTGGTTTTTTTTTTTATCTGATTAATTTCTCTTTGTTTCGGATTGATTATTAGGAAATGTTTGTTCATTTATTTTAAAGTTGGTTCAACTTGAGTAATGCTTTTGATTTTACACTTTGTGGTGCACATTATAGTTATGTTTTGGGAAGTGCTGATGAATATGGAAAACTTATTGAGTATGAACCCACAAGGCTTACAAAACCTTTTTTTTTTTTTTCATTCATGGTTAAGCTCACATTGAGAAAGACACTCCAACTTAAAACCCTAACTCTAACCCTAACCCTAACCCTAACCAAGAGATAATCACACATGCAAATCACATTCCTAAATTAAAAAAAAAAAAATTGAAAAAAAATGGAATTTTTATATTTCCAACTTGTAATTTCACAACCAGACATTTGCATTGAATTATTTGTGATGTTTTTGATGTTGTTGATTTGAATTTCATTTCCTGTTTCTTTTAAGCTGATTTTCTTGTGCTTTTGGCCTGCTAAGTGACAAAAGAAAAGGATTTTGTTGTTTGTTGGTGTATCATTGGAGAAAGTTTCAATTTTAGTTTTTTTTAGTTTAAATTATTGGCTTTTGTTCCTTGAAATGCTGCAGTTGGATTCATTCGAAACTTTATGAATTATGAATATCTGTTGGTTGTAATTTTGCTTCTTTGTTTTTCCCTTGTGCTTGCTAGTGATGTTGTGCTGATTGTGTTATTGTTTATAAATCTCTGCTTTTATTGTTTTGGTTGCAGATATGAATATCTCTTGGGACAATGATGATGATTATATGAAATTTATTCAGAGGATGAACCCTCCAAGGTTTGTCTCTTGTTTTCATTCAACTGTTGATCTCAATTTCCTTTAAAATTTAATGCTAATTGTTGAGAAATCTAAAAGTTCTCCATTTGTCTTTTGACATTTCCTTAGGGTTGTTATTGACAATGAAGCAAATCAGAACGCAACGGTAGTTAAGGTTAGTTTCCTCTAGTTGTGCTTGGATTTTCTGGTGATAGATATATTTAAATTCCATCTTCTATAGTTATTATATATTGATGATTTTCATATTGAAAAGTTTGTATTATTGGATAATAGGTTGATGGTACACATAAGTACGGAATTCTTTTAGGAGTAGTTCAGGCCCTCACAGATCTGAATCTTATAATTATGAAAGCCTACATATCATCAGATGGGGAGTGGTTCATGGATGGTAATTATGCAAAAAGAATTTGCTTTCTTTAATTATCTGTTTGTTAAATTTGGTTTTGGTTTCTAGTTTGGAACAAACGTATAAGTCGAAGATGTTTATTGAATGTTGATAGTTTTCAATGTGACCGGTCGAGATGGAAAGAAGAGATGGAAAGAAGCTTAGGAATTCGATTACAATAAATGGTATTGGTGATTACATACGGAAGGTAGAATCTGAATGATTTATGTTCTTTTTATCTGAATTCTGCTTTATTTTGTCCTCCTTGTCATTTTGTTTGTGGTTTAACAGTCATTGGGAGCAGACTCTTGTTTTGTGCCAACATGGCGGCGATCTATGGATGCTGTGCTTTCAACTGACTACACCTCAATTGAGTTAACAGGGACCGACCGACCAGGATTGCTCTCTGAATTGAGTGCAGTGCTTACTGACTTGAAATGCAATATTGTGAATGCTGAGGTATGGACGCATAATACCCGAGCTGCTGCAGTGATACATGTGACAGATGAATCAGCTGGCTCTGCCATTACGGATCCTGAAAAGATTTCTAAAATAAAGGAGCTACTTTACACTGTGCTGATGGCTAGTAACAAGGTCCACGGAGCAAAGGTAGCAGTCTCTGGGGAGATCACACACATAGAACGACGACTCCACCAGACCCAGTGTGACTGTTATCAATTGCTGTCATAAGGGCTATTCTGTTGTTACTGTTAGATGCAAGGATAGGCCAAAGCTCTTCTTTGACATAGTTTGCACATTGACGGATTTGAAATATGTTGTTTTCCATGGGACTGTATATGCAGAGAGTCCTGAAGCTTGTCTGGTAGGTATTGTAAATTTCAGCCGGTAATGACAGTTTTCATGCCTTATTCTTATGTACTCTTCTTTCTTATATTCCTATAGGAGCTCTACATTAGGCATGTAGATGGATACCCTATCTTGGTTGATGCGGAGAGGCACCAAGTAATCCAGTTTGTTAAAGCAGCATTTGAGAGGAGAGTATCTGAGGTATTACTAACCGAGCCGGCTGTTATCTTTTTCCATTCATTCATTCATACAACTTATTTGCTGATGTAAATCACTGAGGCATGATGAATTTGTTATCCTTAGAGATAGTTTCTTCCGCTTGTTTACCGCTCTCATTCATTCTGCATTGGAAAGGTTAAATCTATATTTGGTATTTATCATAGTGTACACATTTGGGACAAATGTCATGAGGAAGTACATTGTTTCATCTTCTATATATTTGACGAATGCTATCAGGGTTTGAAGCTGGAGCTATGCACATGTGATAGGGTTAGTTTATTAACCGATATCACCAGAATTTTTCGCGAGAACAGCTTGACTATCACAAGGGCGGAAATATCCACCAGAGCTGGCAAAGCCATCGACACCTTTTCTGTTCGTGATGCCACAGGGAATCCAGTTGATGCGAAGACCATGGATTTCATTTGTCAATCGATAGGCCGGACGATTCTCTGAGTTAAACATTACTCCGAGTACCCCACCCCCTCTCTACCGCAAGATCCGCCAGTGACTGCCTACCGTGAGACACTTGCACAGTTGCACTGCCTGAAGTTCATCCTCGGCCATTTATTAGAACCATCTCATGGAATTCTGTGGTTAACTGTCTCTATAGTCCTCCTTCACTGTAAGTTTACATAATGCAAAATCAGTCTCCTGAAGCTACTGAAATTGAGCATTGCCCAGGCAGAGTTTTTATCTGTACACAGAGAGGCTTTTAGAGCTCAACTTCTGCAGCTATCCAGTTAAGATTTCCTATTTGCTTGATCAAAAATTTTCAGCGAAGAAAAAGAAAATTTGTAATCTCGTGGATTTCTGTCACTTACTTGTGTGTGCTAAAGTAAGCTTTTTATTCATTAATTTTTTCTGAACAATGGCTATTGGTTATGTATGTATGTATTTATACAAGTCAAACCTATGCAAGATTTCCTTTCCAAAATTTTTTTTTCTTCTCATTCATAGTGTATTTGTCTTGATTGAGGCATAAATACAATATGTGGGATGGTTTGTTCACATTTACTGATATATATACATGCATATTTTTTTTTTATAAATATATATTTGTAATGATGTAATTTCTTTCATTAATTAGTATATTTTTTCTTGTATAGGACGGTTTATATAACCCTCATCGAAAAATAAATAATACATTGCAAAAGATTATATACTCCTTCTAGAAAATCTTGACGTTGTTCAAATAAATTATTTTTTATTAAAGTAGATAAACTACTGATTTATTAAAAACAAACAAAAACAACCAAATAAACATGAAAAAAAATTACAAAGAAAAAAAAAACATAAAACAAGGAGGGCTTCACTAGGGGTGAGGCACCCCTACAGCAAAACAAAAATGGGCCTTTTAATAAATAATTAAACTACCTTGAATTATGATTATAAAAAAGCTTACCTTTTAATAAATATAACATATTATTTAATAACAATATTTTCTAATATATATAGTACGTCTAATAACAATAAGATATATATACACTAATATCACCTTTTTTATGACTCCATATTCAATTTAATAATTTGTCCATATATTTAATAAATGGAAATTTGTCATATTTTATATATTTCAAATTTTTGTTATTTATTTTTTAATTTATTTATATTTTATTCGCATTCCTAATTTAAAAAAAAAAATTCCCAATTTGGAATTTTGACAACCAGACGTTTGCATTAAAACATTTTGGAAGTTATCAAATTGCACAGCACTGAAAAGCCGTTTTTCTCCAACAAGAAAGAAAAAAAAAATGGTCTTTTTTTTGTTCGACCCTTCCATTACTGTGGATAGGAAAGAGTGGGAATCTCCCTGGCTTTGTGGGGCTTGGGATCTTCTCATCTTTTCCACTCTTCTCTACAGTCTTCTTCTTGTTTTCTCTGATTCCAATCAGCAAATGGTAAGAAATCATTCCCTTTATGAGTTTCTGATGGACTTTCTGATGCTTTTGATCTTTGGTGACTTGAAGTTTATTGTTCTGTTTATTTCCCGCTGATTTTCTTGTGTGTTTTGGCCTGCTGAGTGATAAAAAGAAAGGATTTTGTTGTTTGTTGATGTATCATTGGAAAAAGTTTCAGTTTTGATATTGTTTTTGAGTTCAAGTTTTTGGCTTTTGTTCCTGCAGTTTGATTCATTTAATACTTTATGAATATCTTTGTGTTGTAATTTTGCTTCCTTTGTTGTTCCCTTGTGCTTGCTAGTGATGTTGAGTTGACTGTGTTCTTGTTTATAAATTCCTGCTTTTATTTGAGATTGTTTTTGAGTTTAAATTTCTAGCTTTTTTTCCTTGAAATGATGCAACTTGATTCATTTGAATATCTTTAGGTTGTAATTTTGTTTCCTTTGTTTTTCCCTTGTGTTTGGTAGTGATGTTGTGTTGATTGTGTTATTGTTAATCAATCTCTGCTTTTATTGTTTTTGGTTGCAGATATGAGTACTTCTTGGGACAGTGATGATGAATATATGAAATTTATTCAGAGGATGAACCCTCCAAGGTTTGTCTCTTGTTTTCATTCAATTGTTCATCCCAAATAAATTCCTCTAAAATTTAATGCTAAATTGATGAGAAATCTAAGAGTTCTTTATTTGTCTTTTGGTGTTTCCTTAGGGTTGTCATTGACAATGAAGCAAGTCAGAATGCAACAGTAGTTAAGGTTAGTTTCCACTAGTTCTGCTGGGGTTTTTTGGTGCAAGAGATATATTTAGATTTCATTTTCTATAGTTATACGTATTGATGATTTTCATATTGAAAAAATTGTGTTATTTTCTGGGGATAATAGGTTGACAGTGCAAATAAATATGGAATACTTTTGGAAGTAGTTCAGGTCCTCACAGACCTGAATCTTATCATCAAGAAAGCCTACATATCATCAGATGGGAAGTGGTTCATGGATGGTAACAATGCAAAAAGAATTTGCTTTCTTTCTTTCTTTATCTGTTTTTTAAATTTGGTTTTGATTTCTAGTTTGGAACAAATTTATAAGATGAAGATGTTTATTGAATGTTGATAGTATTCAATGTGACCGATCGAGATGGAAAGAAGCTTAGGGATGCAATTACAATAAATGGGATTGGTGATTACATACGGAAGGTAGAATATGAATGATTTCTGTTCTTTTTATCTGAATTCTGCTTACTTTTGTCTTCCTTGTCATTTTGTTTGTGGTTTTAACAGTCATTGGGAGCAGACTCTTGTTTTGTGCCAACACGGAGGCGGTCAGTGGATGTTGCGCTTTCAACTGACCACACCTCAATTGAATTAACAGGGACCGATCGACCAGGCTTGCTCTCTGAAGTGAGTGCAGTGCTTAATGACTTGAAATGCAATGTTGTGAATGCCGAAGTATGGACGCATAATACCCGAGCTGCTGCAGTGATGCATGTGACAGACGATTTAACTGGCTCTGCCATTACTGATCCTGAAAGGCTTTCTAAAATCAAGGAGCTCCTTTGCAATGTGCTAATGGGGAGTAACAAGGTCCAAGGAGCAAAGATGGTAGTCTCTGGGGAGGTCACACACACAGAACGACGACTCCACCAGATGATGTTAGCTGATCGAGACTACAAAAGGTCAGATAAGGATCTTTTCGATGTGAATGTCAGACCCAGTGTGACTGTTGCCAATTGCTATGATAAGGACTATTCTGTGGTTATCGTTAAATGCAAGGACAGGCCAAAGCTTCTCTTTGACATAGTTTGCACTTTGACAGATATGAAGTATGTTGTTTTCCATGGGAATGTAGATGCCGAGAGTCCTGAAGCTTATCAGGTATTGTAAATTTCATCTGATTTTGATAAAAGTGTTTTCTTGCCTTAAATTCTTATGTACATTTTCTTCTTTTGTTCCTGAAGGAGTTCTTCATTAGGCATGTAGATGGATCCCCTGTCAACTCTGAAGCCGAGAGGCAGCGAGTAATCCAGTGTCTCGAAGCAGCAATTGAGAGAAGAGTATCTGAGGTACTACTCACCGTGCCGTCTTTTGTATCTTTTTCCATTCACACATTCATTAATTCTGTGATCAAACTTATTTACTGACATAAATTACTGAAGCACAATGAATTTGTTGTTTTCGTGGATGGTTTTTTCTGCTTTTTTTTTTACTGGTCTCATTCATTCTTTCAATATTTATCATAATGTACAGATATGGCACAAAGTTGCTGAGGAAGTAAATTGTTTCATCTTCTGGTTATTTACCAAATGCTTTCAGGGTTTGAAGCTGGAGCTGTGCACAGGTGATAGGGTCGGTTTATTAACCGATGTCACCCGAATCTTTCGCGAGAACAGCTTGACTGTCACAAGAGCAGAAGTTTCCACCAGAGGTGGCAAAGCCATCAACACATTTTATGTTCGTGATGCCGCCGGCAATCCAGTTGATGCAAAGATAATTCATTCTATTCGTCAAGTCATCGGCCAAACCATTCTTCAAGTAAAAGGTTACTCCGAGCATCCGACCTCCTCTCCTCCACAAGAATCTCCTATACGATTTCTCTTCGCCGGACTTTTCAAATCAAGATCTCTCTGTAATTTCACATCAGTTCTGTCTAGTTCTTAAGCATATGCAATCAGTCTTGTGTACACATTTATATACATTTTCCCTTCCTGTAAATCTCATCACATGTACATGAACCTTTGCCTTGTAGATGAATAACATCTTCTGTTGTTAAAAAACATCTTATGTTGCTCTGGTTGAAAAGAAACACACTGCATCTTTTCTTCAAAATTTGCATGCTTTAATCATTGTTGAAATCATTCATATGTTTATCCTTTGGATGTCGGCAAATCTTAATTTCAAAGGGCAAAAGTTGAAAGAAACAATTAATTTAGTCAAACTTAGCCACGAGGTTCTATGGTCCCGTACACATATTGGAAGTGATTCTCTCAAGAGATGTCTTCTGATTCCGACATTACTTAACTATCGGTCTTGTAACTAGATGTCATTTCCGGAGTTAATCGCTTTTTATTTTTTTTTAAATGTCACTTAGTAAGCACTTCAGTATTTTTATTATTTTTTCTCTCCATATCTAGTGGGTCCTTTATTTGTTTTTCTTCTTGTTGTATTTTTTAAAACTCTTTTATTTTATTGTATTAATGCTTAATTCATTCTATAAATAAAAATAAATAAGAACTAAGTAATGATGTATAGATAAAAATATGATACTCACTTATCTCATGATACAATGAGTAACAATTTAATATAGGGACTAATCTAATATAGTACGGATGAAAAAAGTGATATTTAATGCATCCAATAATTATAGAGAATATATTTGTACATTTTATTCTTTCTCATAAAAGTAATAAATTTTATTTCACTAAAATCAATCCATTATTTTATAAATTTATATATAATTTTTTAATTTAGAAAAAAAAGGTATGAAAATATAAATTTGATAAGGTACTAATCACAGAGAGGTCAAAGAAAGGAAAGGAACGGTTATTAAACGAGACTAATTCCAACTTTTGGTTTTCCAATAAAAATGTGCAAAATTTTAAAGAAACCGTAAAAAGGGACCCGAAAAAGAAACCCGAAGACCGCGCTTTCATAAAATTCACACCCACACGCGGGCTCTCGTTGTACGGATCTCTCCCTCCCTTTCAAATTCCCCCAAAATGTGCGAACCCTAGAGTTCTCGATCACTCTCCGACGTCGACCTCGATTCGAATCTCTCTTGTCTTTTGGATTGAAGAAGCCTTTGATTCGATTCTCAATTTCTCAGCCAGGTCCGTTTCCGTCTATTTTTCTATCTCCGGTTCGATGTGTTTATTTCGAATTTTATACCTGATTTTTATCCCCCAAATTTTGATCTTTTTCGCTGTCTTTGATCTTGTTTTTGGTTTTGGCTCGGCTGAAGCTAATTTGATCGTTGCCGTGGTTTGTTTTGTGGATTTATTTTGATCTTTTTCGTTATTATTAGATGCAATTAGGTTGATGAAACCCTAACTCTTGAATATTCTCATCTTTGGTGATGGATTTGTTTAAATGTTGGTTTTGTTTATTTTGGTCAGAAATTCAGTGTTTTTCAGAGTCATACGCTGGGATTAGAGTGTTTTGCTGATGTGAAACGGGAGAAAAGTTGGATTTTGCATGTATTTTGGCGTTCTGATTGTCGTTTTGCAATTAGTGGATGGAATTCGCTGCAGAGGAAGTGTGATAGGATGTCAAGGGGTCAATCATCACAGCCGAGGCCTCGGCCGATGAGGAGGGGCCTTGAGAGGTGCCAAAACAAGGGGAGTTCTGATAATGGAGAAGTTATAGATGTTGAAAAGATTGATGTTGTTGTTATTGATGATACAGAGAGTTCTTACTATAGGACTAGAGGTAAAAACAAAATTCCTAGTTTCGTTATTAGTATTGATGATGAAGAGGAAGTGGATGCCGAGCGAAATCCTGGTGGAGTCGGTTGTTCAGCTGCAGTTGAGGGTTCGGACAGTGATGGTGATTGTGTTGTGTTTGTTAAAGAGGAGACTGTGCCGTTGAATTCGAGGATGAAAAATGTGATCTTCCCTGAATGTGGTTCATCGAGAAACCGCTTTGGTTTGTATACCCCATCAGAGGATGGGTCATCAGAAAATGGCTCTTCGGAAATAGAACTGTCTGAGAGTGAGAGTTCTGATGCTGAGAGCTCTGATTGTGAGATTATGGATGGTTCTTCTGGTGGTATTCGTGAACTGTGGGAAAAAGCTTCACTTAGGAAGAAAATTGCAGAGATGAGTAGGTATGAGCCTGAGGATCGTGTCAGTGCCTCTGGTTCAAATACTGATCCTGAATCCCTTTCGCCTGAGACAACTCAGGACAAGGCTGAGGTGCGGGATTGCTTTAATGAGTCACATTCAAAGAATTCTGAACAAGTACCTGTTCAGTGTAGAGAATCCTGCAGTGTAAGGGAGGGTCCCTGTCCTGGTAAGGATACTGCCACCAAGCTTAGTGAAGATTCACGTACTGCTAGAGGGAAATATAGTGTTGTAGATTCGTATCCTGATGCTGGAATGCATTGTGATGATCCTATCTATAACCATATGGATGAGCAGGTCTCTGAAAAGAGAGTTAATTTACCTGGTGAAAATGCATTCAATTATAAGGGAGATGCTACTGAAGATGTAGAAGTACCCCAGAGAACACCTGCATGCGATGATAAATTGCAAACTGATGTACGTGCTGGGAATGACCAATTTACATTCCCGGATAAGGGAGAACAAATTCCAGTGGAAAATGCATTTTTACCATCAGAGCTACCTAATGAATACATTTCTCAAGATAGAAACGGACCTTCTCCTGCAAATTCATCATCACCTGACCCTCAACCACGAAATATGAAGGATATTTTTTCTGGGGTTACTGGTCCTGAGAACAAGGGCAAATTGACTCCAGAACCTTCCTTAAATTCCAAAGATCAGCGCCGTGCAGATGTTGATTATGGGACTTATCCTCAAGAGACAAATGATTTTTTTCCTGGAAAAAGATCACTGCATGATCCTCAACCTTCCTCTACAAATGAGGATTTCTCTGAGGTTACTGGTTTTGGGGGGAAAAATAAAGCCTCAAAACCTTTCAGCGACCCCCAAACTCAGCAAGTAGATGTTAATGATGAACCTGTTTCACGAGAGAGTGATACGCCTTGTGAAAAAATATCATCATCTGACCCCCAACCTTCTTGTAAGAATGAGGTTTTTCCTGAGTTTGTTGCGTTTAAGGGTGAGGAAAAGGCCGTTCCACCTTCATGCTATCCTGAAGCTCAACATGCTAATGTTAATTATGATCCTAATGTAGACAGTGGTAAACCTTGTGCTGAAAAAATATCAGTATTCCACCCTCGACCTTGCTATGTGAATCAAGTTTTCTCTGAGGTTGCTGGTTTTGATGATGATGAGCAACTTGCTGTCAAACCTTCCTGCAACTCCAGAGCTCAGCATGCAAATGTTGGTTGCGAAGATATCCTTCAGGAGAAAGCATACTCAACTCATGAAGAACTATCTGCAAAGAAAAGTATGGATTGCAGTTCTCAAGCAGAAAATACAAAAGTGGGGTGTATAGTAACCAAAGAATCTGAGGCTGAAAATGAGGTGATCGGTGATCGGGAAAAGCACAAGGAGTCTGATGAGTACAAACGCGCTCAAGAGGAAGAATGGGCATCCAGGCAGAGAGAGCTGCAGCTTCAGGTTTGGTAGTTAGTTTTAAAAATAGTAGCTAATATTTTCATGGCTGCATTATGATTGAGTTGGTTATTTAAGAAAGCTCTTCTAGTAATCACAAGTTTTTTTTCTTGCTTCCTTTAAAGCAGTTTTTTACTTCTTTATTTGTCTAGGTTAAAATTATTTTCAATATTTTAAAATATTTTAATGTTAACTGTCTCTATGTACTGCCTTGTGCACACTTAACAGTAGGGCAGAGATGCACTTAAATATTGAAATATACAAGTGTGTGCATTGTTTTCTTTTACTTTTATTATTTGTTTGCTTATACTTGAATTTTATACTTACGTAAATTATGAAGAGTATAGAATTAGTGAGCAACTAAAGCCTGTCAGAGGTAAGAATGACCAGAAAAGACTTGGAAATGATTATCGCAAGATATCATTTTCAATTGGATGAATGCCTTCTAACTGCCCTAAAGTTATGACTGCACTAAAAAATATCACTATCAACAGCTGCGTCCTTGCTTTTGACCACCACTTTGGATTGTTATTTCTTTTCTATTAATCTGGAGTATATAATTATGTTTGTGATGATAACTGATCAAATATTTATAATGGTGCAGTCTGAGGAAGCACTGCGAATGCGGAAGAGAAGAAGGATTGAGGCCTTACGTTTGATAGACATGGAGAGGAGGCAAAAGCAACGGCTGGAAGAAATGAGGGAATCACAGAAAAAGGTATTCTGTTGTGCCTTTTGCAAGTATATTCCAATATTTTATTCTCAATACTTCATTTGTATACTTCCATCTTACCTGACCTTTTTCATCATACTTTCACTGCCTTATTCATGTGAGCTGTGGTTCTCTTTTCTAACTTTTGCCTTTAAATCTCAGGTTGAGGAAACAATAAATTTGAAAGAACAGTATCGTGCTGAAGTAAGGAAGGAGCTTGAGCAAATGGAAACTAGATATAGAGACTTGGCTTCACTCCTGCGTGGATTAGGCATCCATGTCAGAGGGGGTCAGTTTCCATTGCCTCATGAGGTCAGTTGCAGATATCCAGAACAGTTCCGCAACTCTTTTTTATTCTAATCTAATTGAACACTTGAAAAATATATTTCAAGCATGAAAAACAAACTTAAGTAGTGCTTCTCAATACCTGCTCTATGTCAATCTTTACATGCACGTTAGATGATTATAAGCTGATGTTTGCAAGTGTTGGCACCTAAAGGTGCATCATATTGAACAAATTCGATTATGTTTAACTGTTAGGGTAAATAGCCTAAATGATCCTCTACTTTTTCATGTGTTTTTATTTCAGTCACCTAGCTTTAAAAAGTAATGATTTTGGTCCTTTATCTTTAGTTTTTGTTACGATTTAGTCACCCGATCATACACTGATAACGGCGATCGCGTGTGACATACTTCATGACATATCTTTGCTCAAAGCTGGCATTTGACCTGGTATATGCCACATATAATCACTGTTAACAGCGTACGCTCGAGTTACCAAATCGTAACAAAATCTAAAGATAAAAGACCAAATCGTAACTTTTTAAAGCTGAGTGACCCAGATGAAAACACACGAAAAATAGATGACCATTTAGGTTGTTAACCCTAACTGTTATAATTTATTGTATTGAAGGAGCTTGTAAACAACTTCAAAGAGATGTATAGATGTTAATATCTACTTCCCTCATTATTTTGTTATACTTTTGACAGGTACACTCTGCCTACAAACAAGCCTTATTGAGATACCATCCAGACCGGGCTTCAAGAACAGATCTACGTGGACAGGTTGAAGCAGAGGAGACGTTCAAACTGATTTCACGCTGTAAAGAGAAATTGCTGCCAATTTCATACTGAAATTCCTTAATTGTTTTCCTGTCATCACCAACCATATGTGTAGTTTCTTGATCAATGAAGATTTTGTAAATTTCTGCATGATTTCAGTTACCATGGGCTTGAGACATATACAAATCACGAGTACATCATGTATTCTTGTAGCTTTGAGGCTCTTGTATCTGCTGTCTAGTATTTAATTAAGGATCAACTCTGTAGCCTTTCTATTGTGACTCTAGCTTCTTTTTCTTTATTATTACCTTTGAATTAAGCCATAATGCAAATGCTGCAGTTATATACTTTTTTTTCATCATCTTTAATTCCAGTTTATTTCTTCTCCTCTGATTTTATTTCTTCAAGTATAGAACATACATCTCTACTATATTCCGAAATAAGCGATGAATTCCTCACATTAATAACTCAAAATAACAAAATATACAAAATACAAGCACAAGAAAGCTGGAACTTGCACAATCATAATGCGTTCATTTTCTTCTTTTCCTCCCTTTTCCGAGTTGCCCGGATTTAAATGCTTGCTCCAGTTCTAGGAGAAAAGCCATGGAAAAGCCGGAACTTGCCTAGTCATGATGTGTTGTTCATCTTCTTCTTTTCCTGCCTTTTCCGAGTTGCCCTGATTTAAATGCATGCTCTTGTTCTTGGAGAAAAGCCATTGCCTTCCCATACTTCTCTGTTCTTTCTTCTTCCTCCCTCATTCTATCCTTTTGTTTAACTTGGAATAAGTAGTGATTATCTTTACGCAACTCACGCATTGCGCCTTTCTTTTCGCTCTTCAACCGTTTCTTCATCTTTTTCATCTCTGCTCTTTCTCGATCAGGGTCATAATCCCTACCCTTTACAAAGCTGTGCAACAACAAGCACATTCCAACAATGATTAGTAAAATCTTTGTCATAAGTGCAGGAATGTAAATCAAACAGACCAAATTTGCATATAGGAAGGGGAAAAAAAAAATGGAAATCACAAGCACATTCTCTTACTCTTCCTCGAATTTTGGATTTAAGAGTTTGATAGGCTCTGGTTTCTGTTTTCGCATCTGCAATGGTTGCCTCAGTTTCTGGTGTTCATCAGTTTTCTTCTTTATGAATTCGACAATATCTTCCAAATTGTTTCGTAACAATTGTGGAATGTTGTCATTCTGCAGAACTGCAAGTAATAAACCAGAAATTGGAGAAAATATTTCTGTAAATGAACTTAATCCTTCGTATATGCTGATGAATCCTTTTAATATTTCAGCCATGAATGCAAGAACAGAGGCCCTGCATATATAATCAGGAAGTTAAACCTAATCGGCAACATTTAATAGAACCGGTTGCACAATCCTCAGCCGGGCACAGACTAACCTGAAGTCATCAGATGAAAAATATGTGGACTCTGCTTCCATGTTCATGACCTCAAAAAAATCAAGAGCGTGCACCTCAGACTCTTGGCTGCAGATTCGCAGCCAAGGTTTAGTTGTTTTTAGCTCTATAGTATGATACATCTGACATGAAATAATTCCAAATTATCTTAGCATTAGTGCAAAACAACTTACTACACAATAGATACCTTTCAACAGCTATGTATGGTATCAAAGCTCACAAAGCAAAATAAAAGGAGAGTAATACCTGCGAAAGATTCTTCCGTCCAGGCTTTAAATCTATGGCAGATATCAGTAGAACTTGCAGAAAGTTCAGGGCCTCAGGACAGAACTTGTGAGATTGTTTACAAACCTACAAAGAGTAATAGCTTGATTACACATTTGATTCACATCACTAATTCTAGAAATCAAGTTAGATGTCTGCACTCTTGGTGGATAATTATATGTCTAGAGGCAATAACGAAACGTATTATTAAAGCAGGGAATCCAATTCCTAGATTTTATACTAAAAGGGAAAGTTAGAAGAAATGAGGCTTGAAGCATTGTCAGCTAGATAACCAATTAGAGATAATAAAGATAATGCAGAGAATTCACTTACATTTAGCATCATAGAACACAAGAATGACCCAACAACAATGTCTTGACCAGAAACTATGGAGCAGCGCATCAGATATTCACACATCAAAAGAGCGGCGGGCGTCATGACTGCATGACGGAAGTCAGAGCATGGAAATACCAATGACCACAATCTCAACAGCAACAAGGTCTTCAAAGATGGCCAGCTGCTCTTATCTGCAAGAAAATTATAACATGTCATCACTAAAAAAAAATATAGAGAATCAGGGTCTGTTCACCAATTACACTAATGCAGTGCAATGCTACGTCTCACTGTCAAACCTTGAAGCTTGATATCTGTACAAAATCTAGTTCGTATGTGTGACAGACGTTCTCGCGCACAAATAGCAGCATAAAATGGGGTTTCTCCACTCATCTCCATCAATGGTCTCACAAGAGAATTTATCCTCCCAATATTTAATGGCTTTCGAGATGCTAAAGTTGCAAAATACTGCAATAGGACACCATAAAATCCCTGCCAAATCAAGTAACTTGTTAAGCAATAATTGAACTAGAATCAGTTGAACTTAAAATAACAACCATTGTCCAATATTCTCAATGATGTATCACAACTAACCTCCAGAACATAGTAAGGAACTTTTAATAGTACAACTAAGAATATGAACAGAAAAATATCAGAAACATTTATATCAATGTTAATGGCACGCTTACTTGCATTTTCCAACGGTTTTCAGCAGTGAGTTTTATTGAATTGCAGGCTCGAATTCGATTAATTGCCTCAACTACTTCTGCATCTGACCTATTATCCAGCAATGAGCATAATTCCACCAAGTTTTTTGGGACTTCAATAACGTAAGGAAGTGTCTCTTGTTTTGAAAGAAGCCTCCTAGCAACATCCGCCTTCTGATTATCTGAATTCATTTTCCTGACTTTCATGCCCTTTGCATCATTGTCATTCAACTCCTTTTCTTCAAGTTCAGCTTCATCATTTGTGCCCAGAGCATCATCGTCACTTTGCTCCCAATCTTTCACAGAGGGAATGGCATCAGATTCATTGCCACTACTGTCATCTTCATCACTATCTGCTCCTTGATCATCTTCCTCACTATCTGAACCCTCTGAAGTGACATCTTTATCTTTATCACCTGCTGCATCTTCTCTTTCATAAATGTCATCAACCCACCCCTTTTTATTTGCTGTTTCCGCACCCACAGAAAATGAATCTCCAAGATCATCGCCAGATAAGGTTTTGCGCTTCTTTATATCTGGCAGTTCATCATTATCACTACCCTCGCTGCCCTCATCAGAGTCATCAGCCGCAAGCATCCTATTCTTACGCTCCTCCTAAGGATTATAAAGAAAATTAGGCAACACATCCAATTATCACGAAGTTTGAGGGTGTGTAAATATGTACCATAGCTATGATTTATTTGATAAAGAAAAATATTGACATCACATCATTATCAATTTGAAAAGTGTTTTTAAGAGAACCTCTAACAATTCAAGCCTTTCTTTTTCTTCTAGTGCTATTTCCTCAGGAGTTTTTGTCCGGTCAGACGGCCGAGCACGAATATCATGCAGCATCTCTTTGACGAGTTTGTCATATGCATCAGGTTGTTCCTGCAAGCAAGAATCTATGTGTTGAAATGAAATTTCACAGCATATATAAGAGAATTTTAGCCTTCTGATTTTAAAAACTGGAAAGAAGCTTTAGAAATAAAAATGGAAGAAGATGAACAAGGCATAGTTATTAACTTCAAAGAAAGAAAAATGATATTGGCTTGAAAATCCAGAACGTCAGCTGCTAAAAGAAACATTTTGCGGTAGTGATAAAACTTGGAGATGGTTCAGTTTGGTTGTGAACCACCAGACCTCAATAAGCAATTAAAGTTCATCACCAAACAAGGACAGAACTCAAAAGAAAAAGCACGCTTTCAATCCACTTACAGCTAAATTCTAAAACTAAACTGTTTAATATATAGCAATCTCATTTTTTACCTTCTTAAACAATTCCTTATCCACTGTAGTTTTTTCTTCTTTGCTAGTTTTCCCTGTGGGGTTCTTGTTCAATAGAGCCTTTAGAGCATTCATCTTAGTTGGTTGAGTTAAGGAACGTAACGCTTCTGATTGAGCCAATGACCTGAAGTCCTCATCCAATTTTTCCATTAGGTGTCTATCCTCTTCTTTGTCCTTCGCTTTTTGTTCCTGCAACAAAGTCATGAATAAAGCCATCAGGTAATCAACCCTAGAATAAAAAATATTGATGAATTTACATTAACAGTTAGCATATGGGATTGAAGTTCTTACATCAGACTACAAGCAGTGATAATAAAGAGTGGTAGCAATCATTTTCTCTCACTAATAAGAAGCTCATGAACTTGAATTCAACACAAGGTTTATAAACCATCTAGATAGATAGGAATGCAAAATGAAGATCATATAAAGGAGAAACAAAGTTATATCACTGAAGAGAAGTTTCCTCATCAGAAGAGCATTGAACCAAATTATAGTAAACAATTTATCAATGAAGTAAGCCACTAATGCAGAAAAATACATCTTGTGAGACATCATATATAAAGTCAAATAAATAACCTTGGCAGCTACCTATGATTGAAATTCACGCTTCTATTTTGGCATTCAACATGTCCTAAATAGCTTTTCTTCTGAATACCTCTCAAATACATGGATGTATCATTATCAGAGTTACTAAACCAATAGCAAGGGTATAAATGTTAAATTTGAATCTTTCCCAAAGAGAATATGGAATCAGCAGATGTAGAATCGTAGATAACATGTAGAGAATATAACAACAGCAACAGATGCAATTTACATAAAGTTACAGGAATTACACAGTTAACTCTATGAATGAGACATTACCTTGAAAAATTTACTCTTTTGAATAATCTCCATCATCACTTGTTTCTTGGTTTTATGGGTCTACATACAGATAATTACAACATCAGACAGCAATATTACTGATGGAACTTTGAATGGTTGGTAATTGAATCGAATAAATGGATAAACAATGAAAATGATTGCTCAAAAACCAAAACATATATACATTCTCATTTCCATCCTGGGAGCTAGTTTCCAATGAGTCATTCATATCATGTGACGGAAAATGTTTTGAGGAGTCTGCGACATCTGCGAAATACATAACAAAATAATACAAGTTAGGAACTGGGTGAATTATCACCAAGGTGAGGTTCAAACTATTGGCCACATAAAAATGTGAGATGCAAAAACACCAAATAATTACACACGACACATTGAACAAGTATGGATAATTATCAAATTATAAATGGTAAAATATCCTGTAAAGTTGATTTATATCTGATAATCACAATTAACAACACATTCCACTCAAATAATCAACCTATTGTTCAGAATTGTGAATATTGGGTATTTACAAATGAATGCTCTTTATTGAGGCATAACCACAAAAACACATTTGGCAAGGGACATCAAATTTCAAAATGCCATGTTCGCCAAAAGTTAAGAGGAGTTCAAACAAAATCGTTGAATCAAACTATGTAAAGCAAAGCACAGCAAATGGATCACAGGTAACCATAGAGATACTCAGAGAAAAGCAAAACACCAGATATCATGCACCAAAATTGAAAGAATTTCATGCTCTAGAGAAAACTTCTAGAGCTCAAATTGTTTAAGAGAGAATACATACTCGAGAGCCGTATGTACTCCTCAGCTTCATCCTCATCATCTAAAGAAACATTGTCCTCAAAATCATCTTTTGCTGAAAGTGAATGTGATTGATTAAAGGCGGAATCATCATCATCATCTTCTTCTTCATCAGGCAAATTGAACTTGCTTGATCTTTTCAACTTTAACTAAGGAAGTACAACCAAAATGACAATCATAAGGAATCAAACAGTAATGCATGTAGCTAATAAGGAGATATAAACTTATGGAAAGGCGAGGCTTTGAGATGATGAAAAAGTCCTGAAAGGACTGCATCTAAATAGGCACTTAATGCAAAGGGAAAAGGAACCCACCTGCCGCTGGCGTTGCATACGGAGGATAGCCTTGTCAAAGTCTTGAAGTGTGTCATCCTTCTCTCCAATTCTCCTATCAATGAACTTTGATGACTTGCCACTCTCTTCATACTCCTTCAACAGTGACTTATTCCTCTATTTTCCACATACAAAGCACAGAATAGCCGTAATTATTACAAATGTTAACTTAATATCGAGCTAAAAACCCAAAACCACCCATTTTATTCCAGTTCAAACTTGATTAAAATCAAAATCTCTACATAAAAACGAAGGCCTTTTTCCTCAAGTGCTTTAAAATCAAAACAAAAACCAATTAAAACTGATAAAAAAAAAAAAAATCCTTGATCTCCGTCTCTAAAACAAAACCAAAGCTTTTAAAAAAAACAAATTTAACACAATCAGTCCATAAAGGAAAAAGGAAACACCTTCTCAATAGCTTGTGATCGAGCACGCCCGACGCGGCGTTCCTCACCCTTACCGCGCCTGCCAATAATACTGAATTTGCTGCGAGACCAGATAGTCTCAAATGGATTTGGTTTTGAAGCTTTCGAGGACTTCATGGCGGCAACCGCAGGACCATTTACACCCCGCTTCTTTCCTTTCTTCTTGGACGGAGCTGAGGGCTTAGATTTGTCTCTCGCTTTCGCCATTGAAGGTTCTCCGCCTCAGAATAAGCGATCAAATCGGATCTGGAGAAGAAATCACAGCAATAGAACACCAATTTCACGATAGAGAAGAAGAGGAGATGACCGGCGAGAGGAGGAGGAGGAGGCCGCCGGCGAGAAGAGGCGGGGTTTGAGGTTTATAGGGACGAGAGAGAATAGGGTTTAGGACGAGAAACCGGATCTAGAGAACTAACGGGTCTGGATCCGCATCCGATAACAAATAGTTTTTTTTTATCTATAAATTAAATTCACAGAAAAAATATAAACTTCTATTAATTTTATAGCTCAAACTTGGCCTCAAAAATTAATTCTAGAGATTATTATTATATATTTCAGAAATAATTTTTTCTATTTTATCCACAAAATCAAAAGAATTTTTAATTCTTATTAAGTAATAGTCGTATTGCTAATTGTGTATATATATCTTTAAAAGAAAATCTCATTTCATCTGGTAATTAACCATTACCTCACTAAAAAGTCATTTGACTAGTGAAAAATAATTATTTTTTACTCAACTTAATATTCTTAATTATCTGTTTCTCTTAAATATTTTTATGAGGATAATATATATACATAAATTTATATTTAAAAAATGTAAATTTATTTTAAAATACATAAGACATAAAATTTAAATAATAAACCTATAATATATATATACGCACACACAATATTAAATGCATAGAATTTGTATAATTAAAATGTGCAAAAGCTATTGCATTTATTTTCTATTCCTATGAACCTAAACTATGTATTTATATGATTTTTCTTTTATTTTAAAGAAAAGATACACAACGAATAAATTAAAAGAAAATTCAAAGCAATTGCAAAAATACCAAATTTAACCACAAACGGTGAGGTGAGGAATAAAACAAGAATATCATTTAATTTTTTAAATACCTTAGACATAAAAACATGCTTTATTTTATAATAATCAAATATAATTATGAAAAAAAAAAACATAGTATGGACTGTTCTACACTAACACAGCCAAGACAAAAGTGAATATAGGGATGGCAATTTTCAGGTTGATTTTACCTTGCCCAGCCCCGTCCTGCCTCGCCCGTCCCCTATAATATAGGGGGTAAATGAATTTTTTTTAAATTTTAATAAATTTTTTATCAACTTGTTTTTATAAATATATATATTTTATATGAAATTTTATTTTAAAAATTTTAGTTGTTTATTTATAATTAAAAGCGAAACGGACCAGGGACGGGTTGTTTATGAAAAAAAAGAATGGGGCAGGGCAGGGAATGAAGAAAAAAAAGAGCGAGACAAAATAAAAAGCAGACTATGCTTCAGGCGGGACATGCCTGCTCCTCCCTTGTCTCGCCCTACCCCATTATCATCCCTAAGTAAATTTCTAATGAAAAATGAAAATTATAAAAAAAACACACACACACACAAATCTAAATCAAACCGAGAAAAAAACCCTGGCACTTAACTACTACCAAGTTCAGGGACGGAACCAGGCCTTAATGGTAGAGGGGGCTGAAGCCTAAAGGCAAAATAAAAAATAAAAAGTAAAAAAATAATCTAACAAAATAATTATTTTAAATAAAGAATAATGTACTAATATAACCAAAATTTGAATACACATATTAAAAATATATAAAGTATAATTTAAAATTTTGGTATTACCGATAGAAAATATATGAGATTTTCAATAATTCAACAAATAAGAATACATCTCAAGTTTGTATTTTTTTTTAAATATGGTAAAATTGATCATCCTCACTACAAACAACCAAACTGTTGTTTATAAAAAAACTTTTGTTGTTTCACTCTAAACGATATATAGTGACATTATAATATATATGTATATATATTAGGTCTCATGATCAATTCAAACTTTTTTTAAATTACTAAAAATTTGTATATAAGATTTATTTTTATTAAAATTTTTGAAATAATAGTAATTTTTTAAATTTAAAAAAATAAAAATGTGAAAAAAATGCAAAATTTATATATAAGATTTATTTTTATTAAAATTTTGAAATAATAGTAATTTTTAAATTAAAAAATAAAATGTGAAAAAAATGCACTATGTGGGATTTGAACTAGGGCGGATCAAAAGACCCAAAACCTTATGGACAAACCCACTAACCACTCAAGCACACCCATACTCCACACTTTTATATGTCCAAATATTGTATTTTACATGAAATTAAATATAGAAAAATCGAAAATCACCAAATCTTATATTGTTTAAAAAGTATTTTCTCCGGCACTGAGGGGGGGCTTCAGCCCCTGCTAGCCCCCCCTTGGTTCCGCCCCTGACCAAGTTCAAAGTTGAAAATTCAACTATCTTCTCATGCATGGTTGAAGAGTAAGGATAAAAGAAACATGTGATGAAAAAAATACCCGCATGAATTGATTCCTCGCTAATTATCCTTTAATTTACAATATAATTTCATCATCATTTACAAACATTACAACTAAACAAAATAATCTCACCTCCAACAACACCACCACAAATTCACACAAATCCACAGATTATTGTTTTAAATTTTTTTCTGAGAAAAATTCAAGCCAAAAGCCAGAAGTCCTTATGGCGCCTGGTGGTTATCAAATAACCACCACCTCTTTTGCTCTTCTTCCTCACTGCCAATGTCATACAACTTGCATTCTGAATAACATACTCCACAACACTACCACTACCTCCTCCGGCCACCCGTCCTCCGGCCCACATCATCAGTAACCGCCACGTAACCGATCGCTTCTTCTGCCCAAGAACCAAAAGTGACACTCCCTGCTTCTTTGCCTCCTCGACAATCGTCGGTCCCCGCTCTTTTCCTTCTACTAAACACAGCTCAACATGCACCTGTTATCATCACATTGCATCAGATAAAAAGAAAAAAAGTTTCAGACCAATGTTGTGGTCTCACACTCACATTGTGTTCTTTTCTACTTTTTACAAACACTACTTGAATTATCCAATTGTGGTACCACTTCAAAGATCAAACAAAATCATAAATCATAATTGTGTTATACCTCAGGTCTCTTTGATTGGCAAATGTTTTTCATAGCACAAAAAGGATTGTAAATCTTTGGGTTTATATCTTTCTGAGATTGATCACCTGCAGAAGAAAAGGAAAACAACAACAATCAAGAATCAAGAATTGAACATTTGAGCCAAACATGATTTTTTTTTTTTCAGAAATCTCACCATGCTTAGATGGTTTTGCAACATCAAAGAGAACAACAGTGTCATTGTTCTGAACTGCATGAGTGAGAGCCCATAGCAAAGCAGTCTTGGCCTCCTGGCTAGAGTCCACAACTATCATAATCCTCCTACCAATTGCCATTGTTGATTGCTTCTCATCATGGCCTGAGTCTGCATTGCTTGAAGATTCATGCTCGGTGAGTGATATCGGCTTTGTTTCGACCGGCGGAGACCGAACACGCACCCGAGTGGCAACTCGGTTAAGGCAAAAGCTTGGTAGCCTTGGGCTTGTTCTCCCCATAACATTCAACAGAGTAGAAGAACAAAGAACAAAGAGCAAAGAACAAAGAACAAGAACAAGAACAAGAAAAGGAGTGCAACTATGTATGGTCTGAGCTTCCTTCTTTAAGCTTGTTGATATGTTGTTCCTTTGATGTTGTTTTCAATCTCTACTTTTCTTCTTCTCCTTCTTCTTCTTTCCTTTTTTCTTCTTTTTGTTTTTATAAGTGGGCTCCATTCTCAACGTGCTAGGCATGAAGGTGTTGGGCCACCTTCTTAGCATTTCCACCACCTTTTCATAATGAACACCATGAATAAAATGCAGGAATCTTACTGTAAAACTTGTCATTCTGACATTTCATGCATGGTTATCTCATAAACCAACATTGGATGCTGATCTCGTCTTCATGATTTTCACCACAAAAGCTTGATCAATGTATTTGGTACAATCTCAAAAAAAGAAGAAGAACAAATTGGAATCAATTGAACAAACAAAAAAGCAGGAAAAAAAAAAATAATAATAAGAGGGAATTTGGCCGTCTAACCATTAAAATACCATAATCTTTATCTAAGTCACATGTGGCAATGTCCCCAATATCATTGTGTTTTTTATACAGTAATAACATTGAATTGATCATCATCATCAGTATCACTATGCAACTCACATCATTCCTGATCTTAATAATCTTTCCAAGGATCCACAATGTTAAAGATATGAATTGTTTGCCTACCTACCAAACAACAACCATCTGTTACCAAATAAATGATGAACAATAAACAAAATTAATGGAAAAATGGTCAATTAAAAAGGACATTGTTTTACTTTCTGATAATGAGTGTCCTAGTGTCGGCATGTTGTCACTATTTTTCTACAATTCCTCATGCAATCAATCTTATGATGAAAACAGCCTTGAAACCACACACTCATTCTTTTGGAACTGTCAACAATATTATCACACTTTGATCATGCTTTTTTCTGATAATTCACAAAATATTCAGAAAGTTTTCAGTAATTCAACATAAAAACAGATAGCTAACATTAAAACACTCACCGACAAGGAATTTGATTTCAAAGACATGAAAGTACCACATCTGGCCAAAAAGCAGACACTGCTTCTTCGAAGGTATCAATACAAAGACAAGTTGGACACTTCTCTGTCATAAAAAAGTATCAAGTCTGTTATTTGGTTAAGTGATTTCAGTGATATATTACACAACAACAGCTACTTGATCACTGAAAAGGATAAAAGATTTCTGAATGTTTTCGCATGGATTCACAATCAGAACATTATTTCTTTCTCCCAACTAAATTGAAAGGAACTGCAGTATTGATGAATAATCATCTTACAGAAATAGGTATACATACATACATACATAAAAGTTGAGAATATATCAAGCATTATAGTCTCAATTTCTAGTTTCTATAGATGTGATAATGTTATTCAGCACATGAATGAACAGAGAAAACAGAGAAGGGCTCTGGCTAACTATCAGGAGGAGCTTTCCTTTCCAGCAACTTGAAATGCCTTCAAGAACGTCTCTGGTGGTTGGCCACCGCTCAGCTTGTACTTTCCATTTATCTAACAAAAAAATGAGCAAGTTCATAAATTAGATCAAGTAATATATAAATGGTAAATTAAGTTCATCAGCAGTTGATCTCACATAACCTCTTACCACAAAATGAGGGACGCCTGAAATGTTTGCTGAATACTTCTCAACTTCTTGGTTGACCTATGGCAAGTCCAAGAAAAAACAAAAAATGACTGACTTGAGTTATCGGTGAGAAGAATACAAGAAGATGATAAAGATATATGAAGATCACAATATATAACCTCCTCAAGTCCATTATTTGGATCTCCAAGCAGTTCAGCTGCTCCTTCCACACCAACTTTTGCAGCAGCATCCAGAAGCACTTGACTGCATTAAATAGAATCCATTCATCAATTCTTTATCTGATATAACAAATTGTCTTGTCATATGATGATATCGAATACTGTAGATTCAATGTTTCTGTCATCCAATAATTCAATTGACAGGCAATGCAGTTGTGAAAGTTCAGAGCAATACAATCTATTCTACATAAAGCCACCATAACTTTCTAACTAAAGCCTGACAAGTTACATCCTAGAACAGGTCCCAGCAATCCATTGGTAAATGTAATGGATCTTATATTTTCAGAGAATGCAATCTTTATATGTGATTGCAGGTAATCAAGCACAATTTATGGCTTCATATTCTTACCTGTCTCCAATGTATTTTCCCTCACAGAAGTAATTGAAGAACAGCTCGCTTACAAGAGCATTTTGTTTGTCATAGCCTTGATGACCAGCAAATGTGATAAGTCGATGACTGTCCAGTGTGTTTCCTCTGTGTTGTTTGTAACATTAGCATCAAAGATCAAACTCATGTCAATTTATGTACACAAAATGATGAAAAGGTAACATGCCAGAAACTTACGTTAGCCCAGACATATCGTATTCAAGCCCAAGACCACGAAAAATCTGCAAGAGTATAACTTTCACAATAAGAACATAAAGTACTACAAGAATACCAGGTTGCAAAGCCAAGGCAGAAGTTTCAGCACAATTAAACGACCTCGCTCATTCTAGACAATATTTGTGCACATTGGCGAGCCCCGAACTTTTGCTCATAAAATTCCGACTTTTTAATGCCTTCTTTTGGTGCAGAAGGATTAAGGAAAAAAGGGTGCCATCGTACCTGTCAATTAGACGATACGCAAAATCAACCAAAGGATTACACTAACTACTCAACATGAAAGTAGAAGATGGAGAACCTCAAAATCAAATTGTTCCTTCATTTGTTCCATAGCTTTCTCAAGGTTCTTCTTGCCCACAAAACACCATGGGCAGACAGTGTCGGAACTCACATCGATTTTAATAAGCTTCTTCACAGAATTATCAAGTGCTGAATTTGCCATGAATCTTATGTGATCTGAAAGTTAATTAAAGTCTATCAACAATAATTAATTTCTCATCTTTTGCTACACCAAAAACAAATATTACAAACTCCCAACAAAAAATTCATCAAAACTTAAAGAATGAATTCACAGAGACACCCTAAAACTAGAAGATTCAATACAGACTATCAAACTACTGCTCATCAGGCACAATCAAAGGTTGCATATCAAGTCACAGTAAAACCCTAAAACTATCTCTGTCTTCGTCAAATTTACAGCTTTCCATCAAATTGCTCTCTAAAAATCTAAATCCAATCAAAATCCTCCAACAAAAAAAATGAAAAAATCAAATACAAACAGAAAATTTTAGCTTCAGTGATGAGAAAACAAACCTCAGAACCAGAGAAAAAAAAAAGGGGGGATTTTTAAGTTTCCTTGATGAATGCCCAAACACGTTGCTTTAGGTTTAGGTATGTACGCGGGTGGTGGTTGGAACTTGGAAAAACCATTGTTGGTGCATTTTTAGCCATATAGTGCTCCTGAGGAACAATGACACCAACTGCAATTCCGACAAGAATTGGGGGTAAATTCGTAATTTAGGTTGCCATAATCGTCTTCAAAGAGAGAGAAACCACACGTCGTGGCGTTGGCATCCCACGTTCAAAGGAACCCAAAATTCTCGGATCAATCGGTCTCACATACGTCCATTTCCACAAATTTCCAAAAAGAAACAAGATTCTCGGATTCCATCCGCTAGTTTTTCTCCTCGTTGTTCGATCCTCTGTTGGTGAGAACCTTTCATTTGTTTAATGCCCTAAAATCCAGCTTTTTTTTAACCCTAAATGTTTTCTTGTGTTTTCACATGAGATTGACCTGAAAAAACTGTTTTTTTTTCGGTGAAATTGATCTTTTTTCTGTTATAAAGTTATGATTTTTATGTGTTTTTGAGGGATTTTCTTTTGAGGTTATTGAAGCGCGGGAGAATGGAAGTCGATAGGATTCTGCGGGAGTTTGAAGCAGTGAATCTCCCGACGAAGAGTGCGATATATGTATGGGGGTACAACCAGAGGGGCCAGACAGCGAGGAAGGGCAGTGAGTTCCATCTGAGGATCCCGAAGCGCCTCTCGCCTGAGCTTTTCAAGTATTCCGGCGCGCGGTGGCTTGACATCGCTTGCGGCCGCGAGCACACTGCCGCGGTGGCCTCTGATGGCTCGCTCTTCACTTGGGGTTCGTCTTTCTCGTCATTGGATTCTGGAATTTATTCACTGTGTGCTTTGATTGAGATAAAGTTCATTTCTTGCTTTTTGATTTGAGTTAAGAAAATTAGAGGGATTAGCCAATGATGGATATTTCTCTTTGATTTTCTTCAATTATAATCCAATTGTTTTGATATCTCTATAATTACAAACATGCTATGCATGATTATGATAACAGGGCATTTGTATTTAGCATTTCCTTTTCTTGTTAGATTCCTGTTATTCTAAGTGATTTCAATTGAAGATCATTAGTTAGTTTTTTTTTTCATGGAAATAGGTTCGAATGATTTTGGTCAGCTAGGAGATGGGACTGAGGAGAGTAGAGAACAACCCAAAAAGGTCAAGTTCCTGCAGACTGAATTTGTGAAATCTGTATCTTGTGGAGCACATTGTACTGCTGCCATTGCCGAACCACGGGAAAATGATGGTACAGTATCTACAAGTAGGCTTTGGGTTTGGGGACAAAATCAGGTATCAACTATTTCTCTCTCATTTTGTGTATCATATATATGTGATATGCTTTGTCGTTTGGGACACAAATTGCTCATTCTCTTGTTTATTTCTCTTTCAGGGATCAAATTATCCACGTCTATATTGGGGTGCGTTTAGTCCGAACACGGTATGGAAAATTATTGTGGTCAATTGTTAAATTCATATCCAAATTATGAAAGTGCACATGGAGTAATCTATTAGTAAATTAAGGATGTGGGAATTGTCTTATTGGTTTCAATTGTATTGACATATGATGCTATCATCCTTGGCGTAGGTCATACGACAAGTGTCTTGTGGATCAGTTCATGTAGTGGCTCTATCTGAGGATGGCCTACTGCAAGCATGGGGTAATATTTTCAGGATATACCTAGGACTGTAATTTATATTGGCAAGTATAGCTGTTCTGTTCTTATATATCAAATTTAAGTAATATTGTTTGAACTTCAATCTGTCTGTTTTAAAGAGACAACCGTGCTGTGAGGAAAGAAGCTATAAACTGAAACGCCGTTCCCTTGTCTATTATCTTCACAAAACATCACGCAGACCTTTCTAAATTCTAAAACTAGTTATTTACTAGATTTGTATGACTTTCTTACAAACCAGGGTATAATGAGTATGGTCAACTCGGGAGAGGTTTTACTTGTGAAGGACTTCAAGGAGCCCGTGTTTTGAGTGCATATGCAAAATTCCTTGATGAAGCCCCTGAGCTTGTGAAGATCGAACAAGTGTCATGCGGAGAGTACCACACAGCGGCAATATCTGAAAATGGCCAGGTGTAAGTCATCTGAAAGGATGTTGATTTTGGAGTTAAAGTCCTGCTGTTACAGATGTGAGATCAGCCTGTCCTTCAGTGTATTATTTATTCCCAATGCTGAAGTGCTTTTTTATGCTGAACAAATTGTGTGGGGTTTGCACCATTGTTTTTAGCCTTCATCCCTAGGATATTTTCCTCACTTATTTGGTTATTAGATCAATGCAGGTCATCCCTCCTTTTCACCCTCTTCATCTCAATTTTATGTGGCCTTGTTTTCTTTTCCATTTCTTACCATGTTGTGGGAGATTCATCTTGTTCATTTTTTGCCATGTCATACACTTACATAGGCTCTTCTTTAGTTAGTCCAAAAGATTTGCTCTTTGTTTAACCTCAAGGCCCCTCCTTCATGCAATTTTTTTTCTTAACTATCGAGTAATCATTCACTATAATTTCCTCAAGCCCTTTTGTAAAGTCTCATTACCAGATAATAACTTTAGTGTCTCCGATATCTTTGAAATTGTAGTTAGATTCTTGGGGTTCTTATATTTTTCCGGCATTTATTGTAGGTGGCCAGAACAATGTCTAACTATATATATTTTCAATCTGCTGTTGAAATTTCCAGGTACACCTGGGGCCTTGGAAGTATGGGACAGCTCGGACATTGCTCCCTTCAATCTGGGAACAAAGAGCTTTTGCCAAGGCGTGTTGTTGCTCTTGATGGTATTGTGATTAAAGATATCGCCTGTGGGGGTATTCATACTTGTGCTTTAACTGCCAAAGGCTCACTTTATGCTTGGGGTGGAGGACAAGTTGGACAGTTGGGGGTCGGTCCCCATAACTGTTTATTTTCTTGTGATGTAAATGACTCTGACATGTTTCTCCGCAATATACCTGTCATGGTCATACCGTCTGAAGTGCGACTTGTAACATGTGGGCATTCACACACTCTTATCACCATGAGAGACGGGCGAATCTTTGGATGGGGTTACAATAGCTATGGCCAGGCGACTAATGAGAAATCTACATATGCATGGTATCCTTCACCTGTTGACTGGTAACCAACCATTCAGAAGCTTTAGAACTTTTCTTATTCAATGTTAAGCTTAGAAGCACTAATATGATGTAATTATCCAATCTAGGTGTGTTGGAGAAGTGAAGCGATTGGCAGCCGGAGGTGGTCATTCGGCAGTATTAACTGATGCATGTTCTTTGAAAGACCTGTGTGAGTTTCGGCTTGCGGAGAATGTGAATTTGTGTAATTCGTATCTTATCGAGGAGGTGGCTTCTCGTACTGGTGCCGATGCTTTGGCACGCCTTTGTGGAAGGTTGAGGTATGTTATTTTTAATTATTGTTGGTCACCATACTCATAGCAATTGATGATACTATATTATTATCATGTGTGTTCTTCCCCTGTTCTGGTTTAAGAATCACCATACTCTAATTTACTCTTGTTTTTTTCCCATAATTTCTTCTGACATTCTCACATTGGTTGTGGTTTCTCTAGGGTGCATCTGCTTGAAGGTGGTGACGTCGATCTCGAAGAGAAAAAAGCTGATTGCAAGAAGGATTACTAGCTGCTAAGCATTCCATTTAAATATTGTGCAGATTGGTTCATTGTGTTGCCCATTTCTGGGACTTATTGGCTCCCAAAATTTGGATGTATTTCTCCTTTCACTGTTAGTACTTGCAGTCATTGTCAAACCAGATGGTTGAGACAGTTGAGATAACACATACAAAACACTTCATGGAACATGTCTGAATTTAATCTTGTACTGTGTTTTGGAGATATTATATCTAGTTTAATTAAATAGGAAATATATATATATATATATATAAAAGAAAATAAACTAAAATATTATTCAATCACCAGCTTTTTTTGGTTAAACAATGGTAGTAAAGAAAAAATAACAGAGTAAACAGAATATTAAGAGGATAATTAACTTAGTTCACACAAGTTAAATGCACACATCTTTTCTACTTCCACCATTGTCATCAAGTTAAGGCAGACAAATGAGAGCCATTCATGGCGGTTACATTATATGCATCAATAACATCAAAAGTTGTTCTTTTTTGGTTTGTCTCCATTGCCATCAAACCTTCCTCTAGTTTATCTTCTTCATGACAGATAACTAGAAAAACAGTAAGAATTACCCATGCAATGCACGGCATGAACTTTGTATCTTGCCATAAATTTATACTTTGCTTACTTGTTCAAGGTCGAAGCATCCACGGCAACAAGCTACTGCCGATCCGATTCTGCGCTCCATCCTCGTCTTCGCTTCCTCTCCCTTGATAATCTCTGCATTAAAACAAATTGTTTTATCAATGGTTGAAGTTTTATCAACAGATTTGATCCTTAAATTGATGAATGGAGCATACCCAATGTTAACAGTGGGAAGAGGGTCTATAATGAGGAAAGAAGGTGAGGAGGAGGAGGTTGTCTGAGTTTGGCTTGGCTGTTCCCATTGTGCTTGCTGAGCAATAGCCATTGCTCTCTCCTTCTCGGTGATCTTTAATCAGAAAACAAATAATTCTCATCAGATGTTTTTCTTTCATGCAAGTGTCAGTGTTGTTAATTTATGAAGCAAATTCATTCTCTTTACCTCCTTCTCAAGAAGTCTGTTTTGGTCTTGCAATTCCTTCTCCTACATCCAACATCATTGTTGATCAGATTACAAATTTTTAATATTTTTTTTATCCATTAACATTGGTGATAAATCTTCAACACATGAGTTGCAGCATTGCACCATTGCAACTTACCTTCTTCTCAAGATCGGAAATTGAATTCAAGAGAACCTGTGTCTGCATTAGAAACAATATCTAATTGAAGCTTCAGTTCATCTAAACAATTCAAGAAAAAAACATAAGGTAGAATGATTTACTTTTCGGGATCTAATATGCTTCAAGGAATTCTCAAGTTGTTGTTCTAGATGTTGTAATTCTTTCAGATTCAAAGTGTCTAATTGTTCTCCCATAAGATGCCTAAAAACATCATTAAAAAAAAAAAAATTTAACATCGACATATCATCATCATATGCAATGCAAGAAAACCTTATTCAGATTACCTTTGGCTTTTCTGCAAGGCCTCTATCTTAGCTTTCATCTTACCATATTCAAGGCACCAATCGCCCTACATTGCAATCAGACACCAGTGTAAGTTGAATTTATTATTATGTTCTGATAAACTAATACCAAGTGATATACCTGATTTTCAGGTTCTGTCATGGTGAGAGCCCTTTCTGCATATGAATATCGTTCATAACGTTCCAGGATTTTCTCCATGCTGTGGAAATTATTCAAAGGTTGACATCATGTCTTACACATTTATATGAAATATTTGCAAAACTGAGGATAAACAAAGGTTTGTTTTAAACATCAAAGAATCTACTAGTCATATTCTAGTTCATGTTTAACTTTGATTTTAGCAAAATGTAGCTCTCAAAGCATACCAAACATATTCATGATAACTTGTAGTTCATGTGATATTGATTTTTCTCACTAGTTTTACACTTCTCTTTTTCTGTTTTGTTTGCTGCAAATAAGTCTTAAATCTAAGGTTTTCACATTAGAAAGATAAATACCAAAAAAAGCAAAACCTAATCCCATTCTCCTGTACATATACGCACACATCCTTCTATGTCAAAGGCCCGGGTGTATGTTTTGTGGTACCAATTGGGAGAGTGTAAATTAATCAAAAGACTTGATTTGCCATTCATTCATTGATACTTAATACATTCAAAAGGGTTTACAACTCCCAACACATGTAACAAAAAAAACACACACACAAACATCCTCATACGAATTATTTCGTTCTTTTTTATTGGTCGTGGTTAATCGAATCTCACATATCAAAAAACTTAGTTATTTTACAAAATCTTATAAAAAATTAGTGACCATTTTAAAATTACCCTTAATTTATATTTTCACATTTCTCTCATATTTCATTCCAGCGGTGTTGGAGAGTTGGATAAAGTATTAAGAGTAATAAATGCTTCTTGATGTTAGAAAATGACAGATAAAAAGAAACATAAATTTGTGGCAGATAAAAAGAAATGGAGAGAGTAGTACTCATACTATTTTATTGTATTAAGGTACGGACTTCCAACCTCTCATATCAGACCATACACACATGTGCTTATTGTTTTACCATACTACAAATTAACCATGCTCATATAAGCTATATGATAGCCTCCATGCACTAAGCTTCATACCTATCACACAGATGCTTCATATCCTACTTCAATCATACCACAACATGTTTAATTAGTACATACTGGGAATAATACCTAGTTGGATAAAATCTCTTTTCTTTCTTTATAATGGAGAAAACTCTCCTTTTAATCACAAGAAAAGCAACTGTTAAACATGGAAAATTATTGCTCTGGTTTAAGAACATAAATATTACTGAATGATCTGTTGTGTGCATGTATATATATATATGTACATGCAAAGATTAAGTTCATCCTGACATCAAGATAGTTTATGTTGCTTTCTTTATATGGAGAAGTTCTCGGTCACTTCTATAATGAATGGAAACTCCCTTTTCTAGCACAAGAAAAGCAAAGCACAATGTTAAACATGCGAACTTATGACTCTAATTTAATGCCATATAGATTTCTGAATAATGTGTTCTATATATATCGCAATGCTTAAAGAATTTTTTTTAAAAAAAAAAACAACTAGATTTTTATTGATCACTCACTTTTTGGATCACAAGAAAAACAAAACGCCGAGTTAACAATGCAAAATTATAATTCCAATATAAAACCATAAACATTTCTAAATCATCTATTGTGGGTGTGCAAACCACAAAATTTCTAAGAACAAACATGCATATTATATTGATTACAAGATCTTAAATCCAGAAAGTTCATGTCTCTTGTTTTCTTAGCAAGCTCATCAATAGTGAAGATGAAACTCTTTAAATTAATGCTTTTGTTAAAATGTATATTTTGGTTAATGTTTGTGGTGTGTTATGTTGAAATAATGGGCTCTTTGTTTTTGGGAAGAGGAGCGGGGTGAACCCACTAGAGACCCAGGGACGTGCACAAGCCTCGGTGGAACAAGTGGAGACAAGGCCGCGCTCACGTGGGCGCTGGAACCACCGGTACACAACTACTATTCACAACTCTCAGAAATGTGCCCTCAGTCAAGAATCGAACTCTCACCACTCGGTGAGAGCTCTATCGGCGACCCGTGTATCAATAGACCCGAAGGTTGTTGGTAATAATGGGCTCTTGGTTAGTACAAGTTATGGGACTACTCCAAAAGTATTTAGATGGTCTTTTAATGTAATGTTGGATATGGCCCACATGGGGCCCATTCAGGGTTTGATATTTATGTAACAAAAACAATGAATGATGTATGAGAAAATGAAATGAAAATAGAATTCTCATCTTCTCCTTTCTCTTCCACCACCACCAACACAAACCCTAAAAAATCAAATCTAACCAATCTTCGTTAAACAAAGGCCAACAGAAACATTATAGGCTTACAGACTCTAAGCATACTATTCATACGCAATGAAAATTATAGATAGAGTTCTTTATTAAAATTTTTCAACCAAACAAGGAAACAACTTTAATCTAGGAACTTGAGTCATGTCTTCTGGTTTTTGTAAATTCTATATGGCCTTCATAGAATATGAATGTTTATCCCGCCCAAAAAAAACCATAAATTTGAGTTCTCAAAACATTGTTAAGTCAGAAACTATTCTCCTTTGCATACAGAGACACTGAAGAAAGCAAAATTCAATCTGGTTTTCTTTTTTTTTCGAAATTTAGTTGTTGAATGTACAAATTACACAGAGGGGAGGAACAATTAGATAGATGTATGAAGAAAACTAATTAAGTGACCTCAAGGAAAAGACTAGCATATATTATGAAAAATATAAGTATAGGCGAATCCATGAACTGTAGACACAAAGAGATGAAAATCAACTATTGTCCTTTGAGTACAACTCCTGTTTATCTAGCTAGCCATAACAAAAATAAAAATTTCAGTTCTTAAAACAGTGTTATTTAAGGCAGAAAATATTCTCCTTCGAATACAGAGACATTGAAGAAAGCAAAAGTTTATCTGGTTTGCTTTTTTTCTGAAATTTAGTTGTTGAATGTACAATCATACAGGAAGGAAACATTAGATAGATGTGTAAATCTAAGAGGTTTCAAGGATAGGACTAGCAAAGGCTGCAAATTTATAAGTACCGCAAATATATATAAGTGCGGAGAACGATGAACTGTAGAAACAAAGAGGTGAAATTTACAAATAGGAACGTACAAATAGATACAGAAAATGGTATATTAACACATGAAAAGAAAAGGGAACAGCAGGAGCACTAGTAACCAGCACTAACCAGTGACAACCCTGAATGGGCACTTTATGGTACTCTCATAATGCAAAACTAAAAACATAAACAAAACGAAACTCTAGCTAGCACGAAGCCGGTCAAAAAGAGACAAAAGATTACTATTTTTTCTCTAAATAAATAAAATAAAAAGAAAATCCACAGAGATTAACATGAGAAAAGCTTGAAAAATAAATAGAAATAGAAATAGAAATAGTATAACTCAAAAAGGCCGAAATCAAACGCTTGTGATGATGCATTCTCAAAAAGAAGTAACTGATAACTGATTGATCATCACGTCGTGTGAATCTTTCATGTTTCTCATGAACAACTTTTAGAGCCATCAAAGATCATATCAATATCCGCTCTCCCTTAATCAAGAATATCTCCGAATGAAAGTGAAATTTTAGCAAGAAATTAACACAGTTAGGGCAAAACAACAAAAACGCATGCAATCCAAGATGAAATCTTCACAAGAAATTACTACACAAACGATACAACACCAACCCTAAGCTCAACAAATGAAACTACACCACAAGAAATCAAGAAAAGATTCAAACTTTAGCAACGAAACACAACCCCATCACCACCAAGATTAACATCCAACCCTCTCATCCTTCTTCAATATTCATCTCCCAATAATCCTAAAACATACAAAATCCAAAAAAAGCCTACACCTTTCTAAACAAAAACTTAAAAATAAAAATATAAATATAAGAAAAATACATACCAAGAGTCAGTGGCATACTGATACAACTTTCCTTTGGTGGAGAAGACGATGAGCGCCACCTCCGCATCACAAAGTACTGAGATTTCGTTCGCCTTCTTCAGCAATCCATTCCTTCTCTTTGAGAACGTCACCTGCCTATTGATCTTGTTCTCTATCCTCTTCAGCTGCACTCTTCCTCTTCCCATCCTCTCTCTCCTTCTCTCTCTCTCTCTCTATAGATTTATATATATATATATACTTCTCCTTTGAGAGATGGATGGCAAGCAAGCAAGCAAGCAAGCAAGCAAAGAGAGAGAGAGAGAGAGAGAGATGAAGAGAAGGACGAGGTTAAGTATAATTAGGCAGTGAAGAAGGGTGGCCAAGTTGTCGAAATATGATTGGATGAGAAGAAGTGCAGGGGCAGCCGTTACTATCGCATCAATAGAAGACCGTACACTTTACCCCTCTCCCTTTGATTTTTATTTTTATTTTTTTAAAAAAATTCTTTGGCCTTTATTTTATTTTATTTTATTTTAATTTTTTTATTCTTTATAAATATCTTGGTTTATTTTTGGTTTTATTATTATTTTTTTCATGTATATGTTACTTCCTTTGTTTTTTTTATTTATGTTATTATTTAGCATCAAGAAGTATTTATTATTATTTTTTCTAAAATTACTCTTAATGCTCTATTCAATTTTATTTTTGGAATTAAATATGAGAGTGAAATATTATTATTTTTTGCTTTATAAATATCTTGGTTTATTTTTTGTTTTTTTATTTTATTTTATTTTATTTTTGCATGGCTGTCACAAATCTATGTTTTTTTTTACTTGTCATTTTCTAACATTAAGAAGCATTTATTATTTTTCTCTATTCAATTCTTTTCCTGGAATTAAATATGAGTGAAAAATGTGAATATATAAATTAGAATCAATTTTGGAAAGATAACTATATTTTTTATAAAATTTTGTGAAATAACTAAGTTTCTTGATACGTGAAATTCGGTTAAACACAACAGGTAAAAAGAAACCGGGGAGTAGTATTTTGTACAATAAATATGGATAAGGTATGGATCTATGGTAAAAGAAAAAAAAAATTATGTGTTTATTGAAGCAGTTTTTTTTAATATATTGTACACATTGATTAAGTGAAATTATTCCGGTTAAGATATATATAGAGTAGAATGGATAAATAATATATGCTGGTAATAATAAAACTTTTGACACTTTATTCTTGTGGATGATGAGAGATTGAGAAATTTTTGTTTGTGCTCCTAGATTTTATTTTATTTTAAAATTATAATAATAACTTTGTAGCGTGATTAATAGTTAAAAAAAATATTAAATTAGACATAATTTAAAAATGTGATTTTTGTCATTCACGAGATTAGGAAATGTGAATTATTAGCATATGAGGTATTAATAATACGACAATTTTAGATCATGCATCGATGATATTTAAAACAATATTAATAATTTATTAAAGACTTTGAATCAATTATTAAATTTATTGAAAATGACTGATGTCTAAAATTCAACAAAAACACAACAAAATTCAAGGTCGAAATAAAAAAAAAACTCAACCCATTACCCAAAATAGTACACTAATTTTTTTTAAAAAATAAACACCTCCTCAAGATATTATACTCAATTTTCAAAATAAATAAATAAATAAATAAATAGAAATTTATTGCCCCACCTACCTATTTTTAGCAGTTTTATAACACGTGTATTTGTTTCTCTCTTTTAATGTTTCTAGAGAGAGAAAAGGTTTCATTGGTTTCCGAAAACAGACATCATTCCCATGATTCCATGCTCTTGTCCATAGTCACTAAAGTTGGCCAAACTGGGAAACATCTAAAACTCTTCTCTCTCTCCAATGGACCAATGAATACACCCTTTTAGTTTCATTTATTCACACCCCTCTCCCTATGTATATATATATATATATATATATATATATATATGAGTGTAAGTATCCGATGAATGTTCGAAGATTTTATCTCTACAAACGTTGATTTTCTATCGTTGGAACAAAATTCAATGGTGATTACAATATTTTAAATAAATAGTAATATTATTTTATAAATAGTAAAAAAAATGAGATGAACAGTATTTTAATTTAAGTCAGTCAATTATTTTCAATATAGTACTTCAACAAATCAGAGTTGTTGATCCTGATTTTTACTAAAGACACGGGAGATTTACTCGTTTGTTTTCTCTTTATCTCTCTCTTGTATGACTAGTGCTCTGATCTATGTATATCTGTCTTTTGTATAACTACAGCTCTGATCTACATATGTTTAGAGACGTCTGCAATATATTTATTGTCTATGTATATATTATTAATATATACAGTACTTCAACAAATCAGAGTTGTTGATTCTGATTTTTACTAGAGACACGGGAGATTTACCTATTTGTTTTTTCTTTATCTCTCTCTTGTATGACTAGTGCTTTGATCTATGTATATTTGTCTTTTGTATGACTACTGTTCCGATCTACATATGTTTAGGGACGTCTGCAATATATTTAATGTCTATGTATATATTATTAATATATATATTATTATATGATATATTTTTTCTGGAGGGCAAAACAAAGCAGTGCATCTTGTCGGAATGCATCTTTCTCTTTCTCTAAATATCACTCAACTCAGCCACCAAACTCTAATCCATTTCTTTTCCTGTCTTTTCTTTGGATACTTTTTTATTATTTTGTCGACACTATATCATCCAGAATTATTCAAAATATAAATATAAACTGAATATATTATCCAGATTTCATATATTGGCGAGAAAATTTTCATCTAATTAATATATATATATATATATACATATGAATATTATTCATAGAATAATATGATAGTGGGATGTCCGGAGGCCTTGATATGACCTAGTTGATAACATCAATCTCATTATGAATCGGTTCTATTTTTGTGGTACAGCTGTCATTTGTGAATGTTCATGAATTCTCTCGAAGAACTAATCAATTAGCTCTAATATCATTAAAGGTTTTTTTAAATGACTTTATATCATATGAAATTTTTCGGTGAAAAACTTATATTGTTGACCGACTATTTGTTTGAAAATTTTTAATTATAATTATATACTTATTTATTTAACTATTCATTAATTTTTTTTTTAAATAGAATTGTTTTTTTTTACTAGTTTCTCAATATATATATATTATATGTTTGAATTATTTAATATACAGCAAAAGTAGATTCCAAACCTCTTTTGATTTACAAATAATGAGGTCACAATAAAACCAATACCATGATGCTATTTCATTGGTCTCATATCTTTTTCATAGCTTTATCATAAGTTTAAAAATTACAATATGTAAATATAACACCATATAAAATCATATAACAGTAAACAACATAAACCAAGTTGAAATTAATATAAATATTTTATTCTTCAGTGATAAGACCATATATGCACCACTAAAATTTTTTTATCCTTTTAATAAATAAGATCATAGTTAAGAGTATGAACTTTGAACACAACAACAACAACATGAGTAGTCTAAATCCAACATTGTGGTCCATTACTTTTTGATGCCATGACAAACATCTTTCATTGGTCTTCATTTTATATATATAAACAAAAACAAATTAACCTTTGTAAAAATGTAAAGATTATGTCATAATTCAAAGAACTACAAATGACATCAATTGTCCTTTTTATTTGACATTAACAATGTGTGTGTGTGTGTGTGTGTGAGAAAGAGAGAGAGAAAAAGAGGGATGGATGGTTACATGTGCACCACTCACTTGTGTATATCTATCTCTATCTTTATCTCTGCCAACCAACCAACCATGTATTTTATATGACATTTGATTGATGTAAATCAATAATTCAGTGACCAATAATGCATCTCATTGTCCATGCAGACTACTACCCTGGATAATGCTTATTATACATAGATGTAAAACTTATGAGATTAAGTTTAATAACTAGTTTGGTGAAATAAAGAGACACAAATAAATAAATAAATAAATAAGAAGAAAATTATTCATAGATAGATTTATATTCATATTTGAAATTCTAACAATTTATTTCAAGATGTATGTAATAACTAATAAATGAGTGGCTAAAAACATATTTAGACTAATGGAATTATGGACCGAGATTAATTTTCTACGTTCACACGGAATGAGAACGCATGAAATATTTAAAAAATCAATACATGTTTATGACATATGATTTATCTATTATAGAGTAAAACAAAAAAAACAATAAATAAATGAATGTACCAGCACAATGGTTAAGTACTAAGTTATTTAGTTTCAATACAAAGTTGTTGAGAGTTCAACTCCTCAAAAATAATGGTGACTTTATGTATTCAGTAAACAAAATATTAATTATAATAATTATAAAGCATGGGTGGGGGTTATGAATGAATAAGTCAATCCCAAGACTTTGGAGACAGTGAGTGCTAGCCTAAACCACATGCATTTAGTGGACAAAAGTTAACTTCCGAAATAGCATTGACTAGTCATCAAATCAATTGAAGGAATACCATCTTCTTTGTCTTTCTTCAAACGTTTTAAATGAGAACAAAAGCACACACAGTGATATACATTTGACTTTTGGGTCCCATTCCGTATAACTTCTAAACTAAAAACACCAACACTCTTTATGATTGTCAAAGGAACATTAAACTAATTTTATATGAATTATAAAAAAAAAAAACATGAGAAAAGAACACATTATGATGATAATAACAATTTAATCAAAATAATAATTAACATTTTCTTCATTAAAAGTCATTGAATAATTCTTTAAAATGAGAACATTGAACCACTTTCATGCTTTTAGTGCACCAAAAGATACATATGATTATCTTTGAGTTGAAGAGCTTGAAATGTAAAATAAATTAAAAAAAAAATTTTTAAACCACACTAAATTTTTTATTGCACAATTAAAAAAAAAAAATACTAGGACAACCACGAGATAGCCTATTAAAAGTCACCATGAATAGTGGAAGAATGGTACAAGGTCGTTTTTTTGTGTCATATTAATGTACACATTACTATGTAATAATGTGCAAATATATTGCAGATATATAGTATTGATATTGTTCATCCACTGTTTATTGGGTCCACTATTGGAGAAGCCGTATTCTTCACTTCTCTAAAATTACAAGACAGGGGAATTTATTATTACGGGGTTATGATCATTAATATATAATTTTGTGCGCACATGACAAGCCCTAATTACCCCGTGTATTAGCATACCCCACGTGGTAAATTCCTATAGGCACTGTAACTGGTACACCACCGTACTTGTCTGTTTTTTTCACACCCTATTGTGGGCGGTGCTTGTCGCCATTTGTAAAAAAAAAAAACGTAGTAAGTTTTTTCTTTCTGGGAAGAATAATTTTGCTTGGTTTAATCACTACATCCATGAACATGATTGACAACATTTGATAAACATCAATAAGGCATCCCATGTGGATAAGTTATTCATAAGTGCATCTTTGTCAAATACCACATCAATATAAACAACGAAAGTAATAGACAAAGGGACTAAAACGAGAGAAATCATTTCATCGAAGGACCAAAACAAACAATTAGCCCTGGTCTATAAGAAACTAAGGATGATGCAACAACAACAACAACAACAACAACAACAACAAGGATAAACATAACTAATACATGCATTTAATATACAATTGATGCTGTATGCTACATTATACATGTGCAGTTCTATGACAAGATTATGCTGTAAACCTGTAGGCTGTAGCTACAAGACTTGTTAGGGCCCTGGCTTATTATTGTCATTTAGAAATTAAAAAAGAAAAGAAAAAGAAAAGAAAAGAAAAGTAAAAGTAAAAGATTGCATCTTTCATGGCAAACCTGAAAATTTCTCAAGGTTATAATTCAACCAAGCCACCCATTTAAGTAGCCATTGACATTTTGGGTTGCATTTGGAGCATTCAGTTGGTCTGTACTTGCAGGATTAAACCTGGAAATGTAAAATTAAGAGTGGTTTCATGATGTATTAAAGAGAGGACACAGAAAGAGTAACAGAAATATATATACCCAATTTGCAGAGAAAAATCACTAGACAATAGTTGAAAGAATTCATGTGAATGAACTTCATGTTGATTGTTAGGGGCATTGGTGGTATCATGAACGGTGTAAAAACCATTTTCCAATGGAGGATGTAGAGGAATTCCTGGAGTAAATTCTTCAAGCTGCATTCAATTAAAAAAAAATATATAATGCAGGATTTTTAAGACATTTTAGTCCAAAATCCATATCTTATATGTTTCGGCAGAGTTAATATCAATGAGATCGAAAAGATGAACTTCAAGTATCAAGATACCTTTTTTATGATGGATTTGTTGGTATCTTGTAACATTTTCTCCTGCATATGCATGAACATTCATTCTTGTTTACTACGTTGAAAAGACAATGAAATTAAGATCAAGTTGCTTACCTTTCTTTTCAATTCACACAACTGATCTAGCATTAACTGGGTCTGCAAAAAAATAAAGTTGGAAATTCAAGTCATTGTCATCAACATCTTGTCCCAATATCATGAAATTTAAAGTTCAAATGGGATGATCAGAAGGAAAAGTTGAACTCAGTTTCAATCAATTACCATTGTTGATCTGATGTGTTTCAGGGACGAATCTACTTGCTTCTCAAGTTGATCGATTTCGTTCAGATTTAGTGCATCCAACTCCTCACCAAGGAGATTTCTAGTATTGCAACAAATAATAGATAATAATTCTGCAAAAATGTAGAGCACAGAAACCCGGCAAAAACAAAGGAAAAAGAAATTTAACAATTCATAAATAAATTAAAAGGTGTACCTCTGTGAACGTTGAAGAGCCTCAACTCTTGCTTTCATGTTTAGATACTCTTGATAACTGGATTGCTACAGAGTGGACAAATCACAAACCAGAAACCATAAGAATGAGTTTAAAACCATGCATGAATACAAGTATCACAATATCTCAGAGCATCTAATTTAGATTATGAACAAGTAGATAAGCTTTGAACACAAGAATGATATTTTTCAGGCAGATTTAAAATTTGTTATATGAAATGAAGGCTTGTTGTATCCACTGACAGTAATTCCCCTATGTATATAAAAATTCATATTAAGCTAACCAAAACATTACCACATTATTTGGCTGAATGGCAACATTTGATGCGCCGTAATTGCACTTTCGATACTGCTCAAGAGTCTTGAGCATGCTACAATGAAACAAAAAAAAGGCAAATCAGAATAGTAGAAAACCCTGAGAAAGATGAAAGCACACAGACATAAGCATATCATCCAAAAGAGTCTTCAAACGGCTAACTACAGTAACCAGGCATTAAATGCAAAGTCAGTTTAATAAATCCTTCTCGTCAATTCTTTCTCTACATTCGATTGGGACACCCACCGAGTATCCCAAATTCTTCTTACAAACAAATAATGATCACAAATAGCAAGCAGGACTATTAATATAAGCAATTCATTAAAGACCGTAGAAGGCAGACAACAAGATGGAAAACCCTCAATGCGAAAGAAAAACGGGAGACAATCATCCAACAATCATCTAGTATAATAATAATTGAATCATAATTTCTTTAAAACGTTAGAAGATCACAAACATTTATTAAAGTAATGAATTCCTAGATTACATAATATTTTTTACACAAAAAGAAAAGTAGGAAGAGATTCCAAAGGAACACTATTAAAAACTCAGCCTTAGTAAACACCTTCTTTTGAACTCTTGTGATGTGGCAGGCACTTGATAATAATCTGTCAATTCCACAGCAGAACTAGACTCCCACAGACAGCCATGCAGCAACAAATCACAAAACCAAATACCAAAGCAAGGGAGAAATTGTCGAAACCAAGCAAAATTTCATGGGAAGCCCTTTCAAAGCAAAGGAAAAAACCACAATACAAGCCAATTGTATATTTTGTATGAAAAATAAGCCAACACAAATATTCTCACTAAGTAACTTTTGGGAGCTTATGATTTAGCAAATTGGAGCCAAAGGCAAAAAGGAATATTATTGCTTTGAGCAATAACAAAAACACCTCATTGAAAACCCATCTTGCTATAGGCTTATCTTCAAGTAGTATTTCAAGAACTAAGGAGAACTCTAGTTTAACTTCTTTTCTTTTCTTTTTTTTTTTAAGTTTTCAAAATCTTTCAAATGTCAAGAAAACACCCCTTGGGCTGTTTTTTTTAAGCCTCTCGCAAATATTAGGCTTTGCTCCCATTTTTTTCACTCACATCCCGAAGAAAGATATGGCTAAAACCTTTTAGATTCCCAATTTTTGGGGCTAAACACTCTCGTGTTAGTGCTCGTGGTGTCATTACTCCCCAAAACATGCCTGTGTTTGAGGCTATGGCCATGATAATCAAATTACTGGGAGCACCACAAGCTGGACCAAGCCGTGCAAACAATATCATAAACAGTAACTTGTGAACAAATATCAATTTCTTAAGAGCACCACGAGCAACACCACGCCCCGTGATGAGGTATAACCACATCTTTAGTGATGTCACCACGCCCATGTGCTTCACCAGAGATTTACCTGAGAGCACCACGGGCATCACCAAGCTCATGATGAGGCATAACCACGCTAATGGTGAGGTCTCTACATCAATGTTTTATATATTCATTATCGAAGCCACATATAATAGGTTGGATATAGAGACACATTGCCCAACATCTTTTTTTTTTTTTCAATTTCTTTCCCATCTTTTTCTGTCTTTTTCTTTTACAAAAATCCTTTGGACCTTCCATCACCCTTTTATATATGGGTTTAAGTGAGGGAAGCCACTTAACCCTATGGACCACATATAAGGAGGGACCACAAGTTATTTTGGTTCAAGCCTAACAAATATCCCTTTATCTACTCATTTGGCATTCCAGGGACTAGGGAAAATAGCTAGTTCCTTCATCCGACCCAACTCCTAAAAATGCTCATGTTTGTCTTTCAACACGAGTTAGTCCTCATATCCAAGATGTTCTTATTTGTATGGACTTTAGCTAGCTTTAGAGTTTGTCTTCCAAGACATCTATTATCTAATGAATCATGATAACTTATATCAATATGCTTGCTACTTAAATAAAAACTTAATTTCTAGCTCAAATGGATTGGACTTTGAGGCTCACGACAAATAGCATAGTTTTCTTACTTCAGCCCATTTTTTCAATAATCTTTTTATCAATAATGTCTCTTTATATGCTTCGGTAATGGCCATGTACTCCACTTCTATTGTAAGCAATTCAACACATTTTTTGTAATTTTGATTGCTTGGATACACCTCCCTTGGCAAAAGGTGAACAAAAATCTTGATGTTGACTTCCTTATTTCAAGATCTCTGGCAATATCTTCATCCATATATCATTATAATACATGCTCATCACTTCCAAAACATATATGCACTTAAGAAGTGCCTTTGGGAAAAAGAAATATCCACTTCACTATTTGTAAATGCTCCTTGCTTGGATTAAAAGAAAATGACTATAAACTACCCAGTGTTGTCTGATTGAAGGTTATGCAGTGTAACTGAAGATGGAGTTGAAGCTTAGTGTGGTTATTCTGTTGATGTATCAATGTGATTACTGAAGTTTGGTTTGAAATATTGTTTTGTTCGTTGCTGGAGTGAATGAGAGGATGAAAATTAATCAAGGGCTAGGATAGCATCATCTAAAGCATTTGTTTAAGTTCGAGGCGTTGGAGAGATATCATAATGGTTAAGTTAAGGGTAATTTTGTCTTTTCAATATTTGTTTCTTTTATGTTAGTTATATATATGTTTGTAAGAGAGGACTAAATGGATAAGAAAAACTCTGATGAATGTTCTAGTTCTTTTATGCTTACTGTTTGTGTTTTCTCTGAGTGTGTTTTCTCAACTTGTATCAGATTGATTACTGAACTTTCTGGTTTTAGCATTCTCTGTGTTTCAACAGTGGTATCAGAGCCTTTCAGAGGGTGTTTGCTACTTGTTTGTAAGGATTTGTGAAGGTGTCTGAGTAGTTGGAGTGTTTTGTGAGGTGTGTAAAGCAAGACAAGAAGAAGTATGGCAACTAGCTCTTCATCAACTCCTGAGATAGTGCAAACATCTGTGCCTATGTTCAGAGGAGAAGCATATGATCAATGGAGTGCAAGAATGAAGATTTTGTTTAGAAGTCAAAACTTATGGAAGATTGTAGAAGGAGTTTTGCAAGAAGGTACAGAAGCACAGAAATTGGAAAGCCAAAAAGATGATGCTAAAGCTCTCTATTTGATTCATCAGGCAGTGGATGAATCAATTTTTGACAGAATTGTAAGATTTACTACTTCTAAAGAGGCTTGGGAACATATACAAGGTGAATATCATGGTTCTACAAAGCTAGTTTCTGTCAGGAGGCAAACTTTAAGGTGAAAGTTTGAATTGTTGCAGATGAGAGAAGATGAGACAATTCAACAATATATTACAAGGGTTATAGCTTTAGTAAATCAAATTAAAGGTTTGGGACTTGATTTGGAAGACAAAGATGTAGTGTCCAAGGTGATGAGGAGTTTGACATTAAAGTATGATCATATCATTACTTCTATTGAAGAAGCTAGAGATCTTGACAAGTTATCTCTGGCTGAATTGAGTGGCAGTCTGCAAGCTTATGAAGCAAGATTGAATAGATTTGTAGATCAATCTACAGACAAGGCCCTATATATTAAAGGAGAGGCATCAAGTAGTAGGACTTCTCAAGAAAGTGAAGTTTGGTACAGAGGAGGATTTGCAAGAGGTAGAGGCCGAACTTTCAGAGGTAGAGGAAGAGGGGTTGTTGATTATGGAAGAGGCAATTTTGATGGCTCCAGAGGTTCTCGCTGTGATTATGGAAGAGGCAATTTTGATGGCTCCAGAGGTTATGTTTCGGGATGATCAAAGGCGCTTTCAGGGAACAACAGATGATGGAAGAGGTGGTCAAAAGGCGTTTTATAGAGTTCCAATTAGGGCAAAGAGGTGGAAGAAATTATCAAAGTGTTCAAGTAGTTTTAATTGTGGGAAATATGGACATATAAAGGCATATTGTTGGTCTTTAAATAGATCTCAAGATCAAAATATACACAATGAAGAAGATCAAGCACCAAGTGAATTTGGAAGTATGTTTATGGTACAGGATGGTGAGATAAAGAATGATCAAGACAATTCTGTAATTTGGTTGTTAGATAGTGGGTGCTCACATCATATGACAGGCAAGAAGAGTTTATTCACATAGCTTGATGAGTCTTTGTCACATGTGGTAAAATTGGGAGATGATAAGGAGATGAAAGTTAATGGGAAAGGTGCGATGTGCAAAGAAACTCTTCGTAGTGGAGCATTGAAATTAATTCATGATGTATATTATGTGCCACAATTAGCACATAATTTATTGAGTATTAGGGCGCTGGATGACAATGGATATATAATTCAATTTGGGAACAAAAGAATGTCGTATCGAAATGCAAAAAACTGGTGAGTGTTTATCGAATGTGAGAGAAATACCAAGAATCTATATCCCGTGGAATTTTTCTCAAATTGAAGTTGCAAACGTAGATGCCAAAGAAGATGAAGTATCTTTTGCTTTTGGCATCACAGCATTTGGTCATCTAAATCTTGGGGTTCTGCACTCTTAGCGGCAGGAAATGGTTATTGGTCTACCAAGTTTGAAGCAGCTTTTAAGCATTGTGAAGCCCGTGGTTTTTGGGAAAATGGCAAGAATATCTTTTTAACACAAGAAGATCTTGGAGAGCACAACATAAATTACATCTTGTTCATGCTCGATGTTTGTGGCCCAATGCGTAATGAGTCTTATGGTGGAAGTAGATATGTTGTATTATTCATTGATGATTTCTCACGCATGGTGTGGGCTTACATGATGAAGAATAAGCATGAAGTGTTTACATATTTTAAACAATTTTTTTGGCTTTGGTTGAAAGACAGATCCAATTGTAAACCGAAAGTCCTCGAAGACGTAGATGGGGGAATTTCTATCAAAGGAGTTCGATAATTTTTGTCTGACAACTGGTATTAAACATGAGTTAACTGCACCTTATTCACCTCAATAGAATGGAGTGGCTGAGAGGAAGAATAGAACACTAATTGAGAAGGCTAGGAGTATGATGAAAGCCAGGAATTTGCCATTGAGATTCTAGGTCGAGGCAGGCAAACAAAGAGCTTATCTATCCAACATTTCTCCCACACATGTGATTCCAAAGAAAAGACACCTCATGAAGTGTGGTTTGGGGTTAAACCGAAGTGCATCATTTAAAAAGTGTTTGGTTGTGTGGCTTATACTGATTAGTTTTGCACGAAATTGCAAAAACTAGATGATAGAGCAATCGAAAGGTATTTTTTTATTGGATATTGTTTAAATGCCAAAAGCTTATCCACTTTTTATTCCAAGTACAAGTAAAAAGTGATAATAAGAGTGAGGATGTATATGGTCAAGATGACAGTTAGCGTGTGGGTAGTAAATGAAGATGTGGCAACTCAAGTGGTGTTCGTAAATTCAGAAGGCCGTAATTCAAAGCATCTATTGAAGAAGCGGATGGTGTACAACCTCACTATATCTCTTTATTGAAAATGCGATAATATGCCAAGACGGGATCATGATGGAAGTACTTCTTCAATAGGTTTACGGGCTATTCAAGAAAGAGATGCAAGTGTAGATGAATCTCCAATTCAAAGAGTAAGGTCATTAAGAGACATATATGAAAGTTGCAGTTTTGCTTTGAATGTGTCTGATCCGACAACTTATGAAGAAGCAGAGATCTCAAAACATTGGCAGAAGGCAATGGTTGATGAAATTGATTCAATTAAGAGGAATGGAACATGGCAATTAGTTGAACAACCACCTGGAAAGAAAGTGATTGGAGTTAAATGGATTTATAAAACTAAATACAAGGCTAATGGAGCTCTTGATAAATACAAAGCAAGGTTGGTTGCTAAAGGCTATGTGCAAGAATATGGAATTGATTATGAAGAAGTTTTTTCTCCCGTCACAAGATTAGATACAGTGAGAATGTTTTATCTATTGCTGCATATAGACAATGGCCAGTTTTCCAATTGGATGTAAAATCTGCTTTTCTTAATGGAAATATTGCAGAAGAAGTTTATGTTTCCCAGCCAAGGGGATTTGAAATTCCAGACAAAGAGAAGATGGTGTATAAATTGATCAAAGCCTTGTATGGTTTAAAACAAGCTCCGAGAGCGTGGTACGAAAAATTAGATTCTTGGTTTCAATCACAGAATTTTCAGAGGAGTCAGACAGAACACACCTAATATAAAAAGATTGAAACCAATGGTGGAATCTTGCTTGTATGTGTTTATGTAGATGATTTGATTTATATGGGATCATCTCTGAAGATTGTTGAACAATTCAAGTAGGAGATGGAAAATATGTTTGAAATGAATGATTTGGGGCTCATGAAGTATTTTTTGGGGTTTGAAATCAAGCAAGATGTGTATGGTATTCATTTATCTCAAAAGAAATATGCAGAAGAGTTATTAAAGGTATACAAGATGCGAGGATGTAAAGCAGTCGTCCTTTAAGTGCAAGTACAAAACAACAGTTATTTGAGCAATCTGAAGAAGCAAATGCAACATATTACAGATGTTTGATTGGTAAATTTCTTTACTTAACTCACTCAAGACCTGATTTAATGTTTGTTGTAAGCTTGTTGTCAAGATTTATGGCTTGTCCTACTAAAATTCAGTTCTAGCATGCTAGAAATGTTCTCGACATATGTTGCGGTGGACTTTGGATTTTTGGCATTCAAAGATTATAGAAGTTCAAAAATTTGTTTTTAGAGGGGTTTTCATGACGACTGGTGTGTGGTGATTTGAGAGATAGAAAAAGTACTTTCGATTTGTTTTTAATTTGGGTTCGGGCAGAGATGTTGGGCATCAAAGAAGCAAGATGTAGTAGCTCTATCCAGACAGATGGGTTTAATATATAGCTTTGTGTGGAGCTTGTTGTCATGGTGTTTGGATGAAGAAAATTTTGAGATGTATTTTGGTATTCAAGTTGAAGATGCTTTTCCTATATTGTGTGATAACAAATCTCAGTATCTCAATTCACAAAAATCCTCGCTCTTCATGGTAGATCTAAACACATTGATGTGAAGTTTCATTACATCGCAGGAATTAGTCAATAACAAATTGGTGAGTTTACATTATTGCACTCGCTGATCAACAAGTCTGATGTGTTTACCAAATGTATAAGTGTTCAATGCTTCTACAAATTCGTAGAATGTTTAGGCTTTGTAGCCTTCAATCAAGGGGAAGTTTGTTGTCTGATTGAAGGTTATGCAGGTAACTCAAGATGGAGTTGAAGCTTAGTGTGGTTATTCTGTTGATGTATCAATGTGATTATTGAAGTTTGGTTTGAAATATTGTTTTGTTCGTTGCTAGAGTGAATGAGAGGATGAAAATTAATCAAGGGCTAGGATAGCATCATCTAAAGCATTTGTTTAAGTTCGAGGCGTTGGAGAGATATCATAATGGTTAAGTTAAGGATAATTTTGTCTTTTCAATATTTGTTTCTTTTCTGTTAGTTATATATATGTTTGTAAGAGAGGACTGAATGGATAAGAAAAACTCTGATGAATGTTCTAGTTCTTTTATGCTTACTGTTTGTGTTTTCTCTGAGTGTGTTTTCTCAACTTGTATCAGATTGATTACTGAACTTTCTGGTTTTAGCATTCTCTGTGTTTCAACACCTAGCAGCATATGTCATATCCAAATCTTATGCAAAGCGTAGGATACATCAAACTTCAGACTGCTAATGTGCATTAAGCATACTACACTTCTTTCTTTTCATTCTCATTTGAGTTGTTTTGTTTTGATTAAAAATTACTTCCAAATAGAGCATTCACTAGTTTTCATTATTTATATTGAAGGGATGAAGTGCTTTCACAATATATTTCCTTTAATAACCATAGCTCCGTAGCTCTCTTTTCATTCCTTATAGACACACATTATCTTGCTATGCAAATCCTAAGTCCTTCATAGCAAGATCTACTAGAAACATTCTCTATTTTAGCAATCTCGATAGTGTCCTACTTGACAATCAACATGTCATCCACATAAAGCAACATCATATCTCTTGATGAACATATAATGGTCCGAAGATGGTTACATATACCCATAACACTCCACTAGTTAGTTTAACTTCTTGTACTATTGCCTTGTAGCTTGTTTAAGGCCATACAAACTCTTCCTTAACTTGCAAACATATGTTCAATACTCTTGACTTTAAACCCTTTTAATTACTCTTTCTAGATTGTTTCTTCAATGTCATAATGTAGAAATGCAATCTTATGTCAAAAGCTCAGCCTCCAAGTCCAATGAGATCCCAAATAAGATCTTCAAGTACTAGTACTCCCAAATGAGATCTGATATTGTTTACCTTGCAAACAATCACAAGGACTAAGTAATGAACCTTTCATCTTAGGAAGCAAATTCTTCTTTCAAACTTCCAACCCTTTCGCACTCATGGCCAAGCAGTCAGTGCCACAAGTCAATAGTAGAATCCTATCTCCTCTTATCTCTTTATCCTTGTCTCCCAAAATTTAACTTCTATGCTCAATTTTGCTCTTCATCATAGTATGATTTCTGGTTATAATCATCTTCTCAAGTATACATAATTTGAATCATCTCATGTTCGCTGGTGATCTTGTGCTCATTTCTCAAGCCTCTAGGAAAACTTCTAGATACATTAATCTTTGCCATGCTATTTATGGGAACATTACTGGGCAAGTCTCAAATGCTTCTAAATCAGCTATTTACCTTCCTTGTTGGTTTAATAAGAAATTTGCTAAGAGTATCTGTTCCATCCTTAAGTTCCCGGCTGCCTCTTTCCCTCTTAACTATCTTGGAGTCTTAATTTCCCTAAGAGATTGGCTAAGGCTGTTTTTGATTCCATGACTGTGAAAATCAGCCATCGTTACTCTAGATGGAAACACTCCAACTTTTCTTCTGCAGCTCTTATTAACTCTTCTCTGTTATCTATTCCTACTTATTATTTATTTGTCTATCCTATCTATGATTCTGTTCTCCATGAAATCAATAGAATTGTTAGGAGATTCTTTTGGGTGTAAAAGTGGCAATGGAAATAGCATCCATGTTGTTGCTTGGGATGATCTTATTGTTTCTAAATCTGAAGGGGGTCTTGCAATCAGAAACCTTCTTCTTGATAAGCATTCTCTTATGGCCAAAAATATTTTTAAATACATTAACTGTGATGACTATATTTGGGTTGATATTTTATATGTTAAGTATGGTGTGCTTAACTTCTGGAGGGATTCTATTCCTACTAGTTGCTCTTGGTTCTTCAGGGGCTTGTGTCACTCTATTTTTAAATTAAAACACTTTTTGAGGATTAATACTGTGAACCCAAATCAAACTTCTTTTTTTGTATCACCCTTGGTGCTCTGAGATTCCACTTGCGCTAAATCCCACTTTTCTTAATATAAGTTTGGACTTAGAGTCGCTTAATATTCTTGAACTCATTCTCAATTGCACTTGGGATTTACATAAATTTGGTTTGTTGTTTGGTAATAACTTGGATTGCTTCATTCCTAGACTTGGAAACATTGATCCTACTGTTTCTAATCATTGGATTTGGTTCCCTAAGTCTCATAATTGCAGGCTTGATGTCACAGTTTATCAATATTTGAATCAGAATCCTTGTTGGTCTGATAATTGAATGGGTTGGAAAAAATTTGGGATTTAAAGGTGGCCCCTCAGGTTAAACATTTTATGTGGCTCACATTTAAAGGGAGAATTGCTACATCTGATTATCTTTATTCGATCAATTTGGGTCCTCGATGTTTTTGTGCCTTGTGTGGTCTTGAGCCTGAATCGATTAAACAATAGTTGGCCTCTTGTTGTAAAGCCTAAGCAGTTTGGAATCAGATTAGCCTTAAGATTGGTATCCCTCTTACTTTTCAAGATGGTTTCAGTTCTAGCAATTGGCTCATCACTGGCAGCTTTTCGCTTTACATTAAATCTACTATTGTTGCAACAGCTTGGTTTATTTGGAAGAATCGATGTGATAAAATTTGCAAGAATATCAATGCTACTTGCCAAGTTATAGCTTGCAGGACTTTGGCTCATGTTTTGGAATTCTCTTGTGTCCCTGCGGAGCAATTTGGCAAGGGATTAATACTTACCAATTTCTCCTCTGCTAATGGCCCATTCTTTTTCATCTCTAGCTTCTAGAATGCTACAACTGAGGTAGGTGGAGCATGTTTCTCTTGTTCTAGCTCTAATTATTCAATTTCCATGGCAGGTTCCTGCCCTGCACACGCGGAGACTGATGCTGAATCCTGATATTTGCTGAATCATATCAGGTTTCTGGCGCTCAACCTTGCTCTTCAAGCTACTGTGAAAGTTGGTCTTCATATCAGTCACATGTTCGTTAATAATCCTGATATTTGCAGAATCCTTACTTTGAATCATCCATCGAGTAGCAAACGTTTAAACTCCTGGATCCCAAGTATCAACCAACTATTCACCATGGCGGGCTGTCCTGCAATGCATATTATTCCTAAGACTTGGGCCTCTCCTACTTTCAAGTTAGTTCTTCATATTGTTAACCTTCATGTCCTTACCTTGTTCTTTTAAGATCGTGATCTTCCTCATTGGATTATGAAGTGTTTTATGAATTCTGGATTTGTTTTTTTAAGGATCTTCTTTTCTTTTTGGTTTTATCCTTGTATTTGGGTTGTGTTTCTGTTTGTATTCCTCTCTTTAATTCAATAAATTAGCTCTCGAGCTCATTTCCTCAATATATATATATATATATATGTATATATATAGAAGAAACCTCAAAAGTAGCATTCATTTCATCCTTGACTAGGTAGCTAGCCTTCATTTAGTAAAGATTACTACAACTTTTACCTCTTGCCACAACAAGTGATTCGTTAGCAATCTCCTATACGTCTTTTGGAAAGTATTATTAAAACTTCTCATTATCAAGCATACTAGTAAATATCAAATTCAATGTTAGATAAAAAATGTGACTCACATCTTTGAAAACCAATCTGTGACCCACACTTATCATCACAATGCGCACATCTTCTTTGCCAACAATATTGGATGTATTATTATTGCCTATTGTCATTACCACCATGTCCTTTAACTAATGTATTAAGAGCAAGAATCGACTATCCAATTTACATCACAAGTGATGCTATGGAACCCGTTTCATGAGAGAAAAGATATCTAAACAATTATCTTTATCAATCATATTAATATCTTATACTCCTGGGTCCATTTGCCCTTTCTCCTTTTTCCTTTTTCTTTTATTCATTTTTGAACATTCTACACTCTTTCAAGTGGCCACTTGCACTTCAAGTCTTTCCTAGACTTGGATCTTCTTCCACCATTTTCATTTTGTTGAAGCCTCTAATCTTTTAACCTTCCTCTCTTTTTATTGTAAGCTAAATCTTGGGTGATGTGTTGAATTATTGGATGACGACTTTCTTTTAACATCCTCATTGAACAAGCTTCTTGTGACTTGACTACTTACTAACTTTCCTTGAATGAATAATTGTTATTAGGAAACAACAAGAATTTCCCAACTATCTAATAAAGGACTTGGCAACAAAATGGCTTGTAACTCATCTTCCAAGCCCATCTACATTGGTGCTAGATGATTCACAATGCTTCGGATTTCATTCGACTGTTTCCCAACTGTGCTGCTCTCCTTGTGCTTCAAGTTCACAAGATTCCATATGAGAAACACTTTATTCTCGGCAATATTTTTTATACAAATCATGTAGTTTCTTCCACAAAATCTTCCCATTAGCCTAATTAGATATATGATAAAACATAATATCATCAAGCCATTGTATAATGCATGCAGTAGTTTTCTGGTTTTCTTTCTTCTAATCTTCATTGGACTTGTTTTCTAGCTTTTCTCCATCATTTGGCCTGTGAAGGTTTCTAGAATATAAGAGATCTTCCATCTTCACTTTCCATAATCGCCAACTGTTCCTATTCAAGCTAATAATACTCATGTTAATATTGTCCATCTAGCTACACACAAGGGAATAAAACATTGCCAACTTAGTTCTGATACCACTCTGACGGGGACATATGTCTTGTATCGCAAATACTTCTTTTATGAAAGCAACACCAATAACAAGTAAAACCACTAATACATGCAATTCATCAACCATATATATGGTAGGCATACAAAATCAAGAATAACCTCTTAGTGTGAAGGGAAAACTATGTGACAAATATCCAACAATCTTTCACCATAATAATAATAATAATAATAATAATAATAATAATAATAATAATAATAATAATAATAATAATAATAGGGTTGCAACTTCTCTAACACATTGAAAGAAACGCATACATCCATAAAAGTATGACACACTCTCATGATATACAATATCTTATCACAAATGATAGAGCCGAAAGAATAGAGAAGAAATTATCAAAGGAGCGTCTTTAAAAGCTCAACCTTGGCTACATTTTCTCTTAAATAAAAGGATTAAAAAAACCAAAAAGCTCTCCCTTTTCTTTCTTCTTGAGAACCTTTTAAGGTCTATTTATATCTCTTTCCATCTTCTACCACCTTGAAGTAATTCTTTTATCTCCTTTGTATATGAGAGGTTTAGTGAGTGAGATGAGTCACCCGCTTAACATGTGGGCCACACATAAGGAGGGTACCCAAGTTGACTTGGTTCATGCCCAATGACATGGAATCTAATAGCCTAGTACTCGAGATTAAGTGTTACATAGCAATGAGATATATCTAAAATCATTGATCATAAATAGAAATATTGCATGTTTTGTTGAAGTAATGCTTTAGCCTATGATATTTCACTATGCCTATGAAAACATGTCAAGCACCTAATGACATGGAGTCTAATAGACTAGTACTCAAGATTAAGTGTTACTTAGCAATGAGATATATCTAAAATCATTGATCATAAATAGAAATATTGCATATTTTGTTGAAGTAATGCTTTAACCTATGATATTTCACTAAGCCTATGAAAACGTGTCAAGCACCTACTAACATGGAGTCTAATAGACTAGTACTCAAGATTAAGTGTTACATAGCAATGAGATATATCTAAAATCATTGATTATAAATAGAAATATTGCATGTTTTGTTGAATTAAAGCTTTAACCTATGATATTTCACTAGGTTTATGAAAATGTGTTTAGCACCTAACATACATGCTATGGCATTGATATTTGCAATGAGCATGTACGTATCATATTAAGGACTATCTATCAAGGAGACTTGTAAGGAAAGAAAGAATAAGGACAAGATATATAAGACAAATTAATCAACTTCTTCATCTTCATTATCCTTTTCCCCTTATTTGTTTATCCTTCTCTTGCAATATTTGCAAATCAATGAAGTGATGCTTGGAAATAAATAAAAAGGGATTGGATTAATTCAGAAATCCAGATTTAAACACCCCTTAATTCTTATGGTTTTTTAACATAGGAGAAGAATAAAGGAAAGATCTTTTGAAGTGCAATTAGAAGAAGGATTGGATTAAAGATGTTTGTTATTAATATTTGATATTTTAATCTTTCATAGGACATGAATTATATGCACAAAAGGAAATATTATTATAATCAGAATTATAATCGTGATTATAGTTAATATATATATGCGCACATTAAGAAAATAAAGTAAAGAAAACACAAAATGAGGTTGAGGTGCATATTAATAATTTTTACTTTGCCCTTTAATCTATAATAAATTACTCCTAAGATAGATGAGGGTGGTTTAATTTGGATTAAAATATTTTATTTCTCATATTAATTGTTAGAATAAATAGGTGGTAACAACACAATATATTAAAATAAAATGAGAAAAACAAAAGAAGAAGACATCAAATTACGTGGTTATGTTTTTTGATGCCTACATCCACAAAAGAAGGAGGAGGAATATTCACTATAGAAATTGTAGTTTTACAAATAAAATTTTCACTCAATGCCTTTCAATTAAAAACTCTAAAACACATATTCATCCAAGAAGCACTCTTGATGTTTTTGTAGTGATCTTAACATGGCCAAACTTGTGCCTGGATTGTTCCAGCCATTAAGTTAGCTACTCATGGTATCAATTTACATGTTTTAACCCTTTTCCACCATGATCGTGACCTTCCTAGATGGATCATGCAAAATCTTAGTGGCTTCGGTTTTATCTTTTAGACTTTGTTGTCGTTATTCCTTATTAGTATTCTGAATTTATAGGCAAATGAAACAACTAATCACATGGATGTCAAAAGTTGTGGCTTCATGCATATCAAAAATGGATTCTTCATACAAGTTAAAACATATTTGTTTAAAAATTAAGGGCTAACCTAGGATTTAGACATGGGAATTTATCAACAATATGTGTAAAATTCAAGGCATATTTTACATACTTAACATTAATGATAAAGGATTTTGGGGTGTATGGCAAAATTATGTGAAATAAGAAAGAAAAAAAAATCCTTCATCCGTGCATCCCTTTAGAGCTTAAATCCTCTAATTCTTTTAATAGTGTACTACAAGCCAATGTTAAATAATTAAATGTTTCGCCTCATGATCAGTTTGAAGAAGTAAAAATAATTGTAGCACAAATCAAGTTAAACGTCCAAAGAAATTGACTAAGAAAACATACTATAAGAATGAAATTATTTAGCTTCATGCAGATGAACCATACATAGTAGTTGGCTATATGTTATAATCTGTAAAAAAGACTTTTCATCTATGATACATGAAGATTTATTTTATATGTGTAGCAAGTACCATTATGTTCATCAGTAGATGAAAGACATGAAAAATTTTTATAAAAAAATTTCACCTATTCAAAGTATACTTTTATATTTATCTGTATGGCATTACCACCCATAGCAAATATTATTCCAACAAAGTATACCTTATTCCATAAGATGTAGCTAATCATTCTGGCATCTAAAGTGTGCAATCCAGTAAGCAGCTAACATGCAAGAGTAAAGATTGTGTGTTGAACATGCTTCAATTCTAATAATTCTAGTAGATTCTTGCTTTAGCTAAGTAAGGCTTCCGTATCTCATAATGGAGAATCTATAAGTCCTATAATTAAATTTGTTGAATAGTAGGGTTTGTGCTAACTTGATTCTTCAAATCCAACCTGGATGTAATTTAGATTTAAAATGTAGTTTTGTTTACAATATACTTCATTAACTAGCCACTTCATATATATGTTATGCAATAATGAAAAGGAAAATGCTACACATGAAGTTGACAAGAATTAATTTTAATCTGCTCAGACTATTGTCTGAGTAGTCCATTGTCATTGTTAATATGTTGAGTCCTTTTGTCGTGATCTTAGTTTTAGTTAATTTGACCGTTATCTAGTATGGCCATAATCCGTGGCTTATCAAATCTTGCCATTTCATATTTTATTGTGGTTTTCTAATGTGTATCTCTTCTAATCATGTAAAACAAAGTCAATATATATAAAATCTACAACCATGAACTAATTAAGAACGGAGCAAACAAACGAGAAGTTATAATTTATGAGTGTAAAGTTATATTGCCTCTAACAAAAACCATCATTGAGCAATTTACATGTTAAAAATTAAAGCACTCATTTATGTTCATGTTTTCAAACCCATCTTTGATTTTAACACCTTGAACATGACCAAGAAAATAAGAAAACTAGAAGAACACTTGTTAATATGTGTGAGCATGTTGAGGTTAAGCCAGTAAGATAGTAAGATAGCCTAACATTTGTCTCACCCTAAAGTACACACTGTGCATATAGAGTATGAGTGAAACATAGGTTTTCATAACAATGGGTCAGAAGAAATGACAAAAGCACGGGTAGTACTAGCATCTAACACATGATCAAGTGTCCATCAACTTGCAGTATTACCAGCTATGAAGAATAAAAACAAAGAAGGAACACAAGATTATATGGGATAAAACAAAAAAGAGGAGCAAAAGTAAAACCTAGGCAGCTTTTGTAAAGCAAAATAAAATCAAGCCTTCAGGTTTAGAAACTATTCTTCTCTTCAAACTCTGAAAAAAAATGATCAATCTTTAAAACAAAGAGCCCATTCAACTTTCCTAGGATTATACCATTCATAAGAAACAATATTCCGAAAGTACAAACCTAACAACCTGTAGCTCAAAAAAGAAAATTCCGAAAAAAAGAAAGAGGAAACAAAAGACTCATCATAAAGCTCAATCACTGAATAAGAATTAACAAATCTATATACACAATATAGAGAGAGAAAAAAAGATATGAAAGGCTAAACAAGTTTACATTTTTTGAGAAACTTTTCTTCTTCCCCAAAAACACTCAATTAAAACTTTTAATCTTAAAAAAATCAAACCTTTCAACAACCAGTCAAATCAGCTTCACTACAATCAAACAATCCAAAAGAAACAACACTAAGCAAGCCCTCCTACAAAGATCCCTAAAGTACAACCCTAACAAACCCTAGTTCCAAAAAATCCATAAAACAGTATACTCAACGAAACACAACCCATTAATCCTGCATACAATTAGAAGCAATAACACCCAAAACCGACTCTTCATGAAACTCAATCAAAACAACAGAACCAACAAATCCACATATCATAGAAAGAGAGAGAGAGAGAGTGAGGAAAACCTCGAGGGATTAGAGAACTCATAAAGCTTGCCCCTATTGGAGAAGATGATTAGAGCTACCTCAGCATCACATAGGACTGAAAGCTCATGAGCTTTCTTTAGCAAACCATTGCGGCGCTTGGCGAAGGTCACTTGTCTATTGATCTTGTTCTCAATCCTCTTCAGCTCCACCTTTCCTCTCCCCATCTCTCTCAATCTCTCTCACCAACTCCTTTCCCCTTCTTCTTCTCCTTTGAATCCTTCTCCTTCTTCTTCTTCTTTGGATCAAAGAGAAGAAAAAGGTGAGAAATTTGAGTAGTGACAAAGAGAAAGAGAGCATTGGAAAGGTAAACCTTAAACCATCCGACAGCTAAGCTATTCTTTCGCATATATATTAATTGCCCCTGCTTTTTGACTTAATTACGGTTTTAGGTTGTTGACGCGGCGCGTTGATTATTCTTTCTGGTTATCCATTGGCTGAGAGGACATCTGGTGGGACCCACAGTTATTTATTGGAATGCTGACACGTATTTATTTTTATGAAATTCGTGTGGGGACCACCACAGACATCAAATATCTGCACGCATCTCAAAGTGAAGGTTGTTGGAGTTTAATAATATTATTTAAAATTATTAATGTATAGTGTGAGAAGACTCTTAATTCCAAATTTAAAAGTCAATGATTTCTTTATTGAAAGAAATGATATTTCCACTTGATTTTAATAAAACAGTAACCTTTTAATATAATTAATTGTGTATCTAGTAGTATCTATGATACGGATGGCAAAAATATATATTATAAAAATTCTCAAATTGGGGGAGATTCCAATGGGATGCTTAAAAAAATCAGAGGGACAACCACCCTTTCATAAATTGGTTGATTATTTATTTTCTTTTTAATTTAAAAGTTGAGGATTATTACAATCATGTGTATAGTTTGTTCATATTATTTTAAAAAAAAAATTAGATGAATTAATAAATAATTTTATTTTATAATAAAATTTGAAAATTAATTCAAATAATTTAATTGAAAAAAAAAAAAAAAATTATTTATCAGCAAAGTTGGCTCACATAAAAAAAACTCAAGTCTTTTACAAATGATTTTGAGTTTATATTTTTTATGTATATATATTACAAAAAAAATTTATTAAAATAGGTTTTTTTATATAACTCTCAGTAATTTATCCTAATGTAATTCAAAACCCATTGATTATATGAACTCAACTCGAGCTTTTTGTTGCCTTATGAGTTTTAAATTGTTTATTTATTTGAAATTATCTTTGAATTATTCTCCCTAATTTTGATCCAATCTAAAACATGCATTTTTTTTGTGGTTGTGACTAAAATTGTACCAAAAAGTTGAGAACGAAGTGTGTGGATGGGCATTAAGCAATTGTGCAAATTAATAAATAATTTAATAAATAAATAAATAAAATGAGAGGAGCCTACATTAGAGATTAGACAACCAACACTGGTATTATGTTGACAGGAACCTATTATCAAGAAAGGCAAGGGGACCCAACCATGAATACATCCAATCTGCTTATTGGCACAAGATGTGCAAACCATAAGATATCATGGACCATAATATTCTATTGCCCCTGTTTTTTAGCTTATAAAAATTTATTACGGTAACGGTCATTTGATCTATTGACACCTGGGACTTCTGTGTACGAGTGAGATCATGAATTTAAGTACTCCTGACTGTCACAAGGTGAGAGTGAGTGGTATAAGTAAGAACCCGTATATACCTCTGACATATTATTTGTCTAGGTTTATAAAAAAAAATATAAATAAAGATGTATTATACCTAATAAACCATATTTCTAATCGAATGCACATGAAATTTAAGCAAAATTTATTATAAATGTATATATATAAAGAGAGGACTAGTTCTCTTAGAATGTTCGTAAGATACATTATTTTGAAAATGTAGTTGTATATCGTTTCAAATTTGAATTTTTATATATGGAAAAAAAACACATCTTTTTATAAGATTTTTTGACTTTACACCGAATTGATTTTACATGGAATTGATTTAAAACATTTGGCTGTTAAAACAAAAATAGGTGGAAGACAAAATTAAAAATAAATAATAAGAAGCAAGAGATTGGCAGACTCTATGAAGTTGATGGAGGGGAACAAAGCAACCTCACAATAGCTCTCACTGTCATGAGAAACAAGATGAATACAAAGAGCGAAGGGTACCACCTTTAGAATGAATGGAGGTGAGCTAAAGCCTAAAGGGAATACAAGGACTTAAATAATAAATACAAGAGACCTTGTTAAGAGAAAGCTACACATTCATGTCTATCATGTCCCAACCCAAAGCTTGCCTTGGATTTATCTCTCTCATATCCATTCATTATCTTCACCTTTTCTCTTTTATCTCTTTTATATCTGTCACTATTTTTCATGTCTTCACTATCAACACTTACAACTCACTTACTAAAAGAGATTGTTTTCATTACTTTCATACAAATATCTTCATTTTCAACTCAACTTTTCAATTAATGGCATTTCAAGTAGATGACCATTGGGTGGTCATCTCCTGAAAACTTTGTTTTACTTTTTGATGAATTGTATTGAGTCTTCCATATCATATGTACTTTCTTTCTTTCTTTCTCTCTAATTGAATCCATGTTGCAAGAAATACATTGTATCTATACTTGTTTGTCCTTTTTCTTCTAATATATTTAGATAATTGTTCTTTTTAAAAATAAAAAAAATCAACTTCACATTCAAATAGTTAATTTTTTTTTTATTGATCAGTAAAGATGTCCATGGATCTAAAAGTAAAAATACAAAAAAACAAAAAGAGATTTGTTTTGTAAGGTGAACACTCAATAGAAGGAATTAATCTCTCAACCTTTTATTTGGCAAGAAAAAGAGTTATTATCAATCTAATATAAATTTAAAAACAAAAAGAGGTTCATAATTGAATTTTTTACAGTTTTTATTGTGAAACTATGCAAAAGGATAAGAAACTCTTGTTCTCCTCCACAAGCTTAATTATCTCACATTCTAATCCAACTTAGAGCTATAAAAAGTGTGGCAGAGTACTAACACACAAACCAGTCCATGCAAACACTCCAAACAAATCACATGCCTTCAACTATGTCCACCACCACCACCACAACCTTCTCTAATAACTCCGGCCACCGCCGCATGGGCTCGAGCGAGCTCGACGTCTTTGAAGCTTCCCGTTACTTTTCCGGTGACATGGATAGCCTTCCTTTAGGCTTTGGCTCATGGAGTACCAGTACAAAGAAGAAGAATTACAACATCAACAAGAAGAAGAGCTTGGAATTAATCCCAACACAACATCAACAACAAGAAGAAGCATTGCTCATTGATCATGAGAAGCAAAACAAGTTAGAGAAGAAGAGAGCATCATCATGCAAGTCTCTAAACTCTCCTACTGCTAAACTTGCAAATTATCTCAACTCATTCCTTCTCCAAAGGTCCTCAAAAAAGAAATCCATCAATTCCAAGTCCAACAACAAAAGCATGCAATCACTTAAAAAAGTTGATGATCATGATCATGATCATCATCTTAATCACCATGAAAGCATTAGCTTTAGAAGTTACAGTGACTGCAATAAGTCATACTCAAGCTGTGTTTTTGGAACACCAATTAGTCAAGCACAAGCTGCAGGAGGAATAGGAGAGAGGAGGACAACAAGGACCATTTCCAACCACTGCATTGAAAGGAGGATTAATGGTGAATATTATATAATGAAGAAGGTTGGAGATGAAGTAGAGGTTGAGGATGATGGGGAGAGTGATTCAAGCTCTGATTTGTTTGAGTTGAGGAACATGGAAGACATTGGAGATGGTCCCAATGACCTCCCTGTTTATGGGACCACTTCTTTTGAGGTTGCCATTGCTAGTGCTGTTCTTCTCTAAGATCATTATTGTAATTTGTAAACTATTTATTATTTTTTGTCCTTTTCTTGATTTTATTGTATGAATTTCATGTTCAATATTTGGTATTATATGTATGTTTGTGTTTATGGAAGTTTTATATTATTTTTAAAATATTAATATATGGTCTTTAAATTAAAAAAATAAGGAAATTTTTAAAAAAAAAAATAAAAAAACCTTAAACTCTGGAGAGACTATGCTCAACATATATCATTTAAGGTAGAATGCTCAATTAATATATTTATTTATGTAGTGCCATTTATGATAAATGATATTAATTTTATGATGCTGATTATTTTTTCAGTACCATCATTTTCACCTATGTAATTCATAGTTTTTTTTAATCACTTATTGTTGGTGAATTCAAGACATCTTCTGTTTTAATATTATTATTTTTTTTTAATTTATCTTCTTTAATTAATTATATGTTGTCTTCTAAAAAAAAATAAAAATGATAAGCCACATTCATTCAACCAGGAACCTAGAAATACAACTGACAACAACATTAGAGGACAACTAGACAACTAACACTTCAAAATAGTTCACTAATAATGAAAAGTGAAAATTGGTGAATAAAGGAAAGAATAAATAAAGTAATAAGGGAGGCAATGGAAACATGAAAACATTTAAATCTGAATGGTGTTCTAAGAATTCCAAGCTGTGATTAATTGTAATAGCTAAATCTTCTAGTCTTGTTTTTTTTTTTTTATACACTAGTTGAAATTGTCTGAGTATAAATAATTGTTCTCTTTCTTACTATATTTTATTCTTTATTTAATTAAATCATGATTTATCTATTTTATTATAAAATTAATTTAAAAAATAAAATAAAATATTAAAAATGTTGAGATTTTTTTTCCATGAATATCTTCTACGCGTAGCCATTCGGATGTATTACCTATCTAACTATTAATAACAATTAATTGGAGAAGTTAGAATGTGAAATCTAGAAATACATGCTTTCATGTTTGACAAAATGCTTAAGGTATGTTAGGGACTTACAATCTTATATATATGCGGAGTCACTCATTTAATATATTTGTGCTCTTACTCTGCATGAATTGAGATTTGAATATGTATCCTTTGTAGGACACGAACACTCTAAAAACTTTATGCCAAGAGATCAAGCGGTTGTTGACATATATATATATATATATATATATATTGATAAAAGCGACAAATGCCATCAAAGAGACATGTAAGTATAGAGATGTATTACTTTTAGTGGTTTAACAACTCTCTAAAATTTTATCATGTGGGATAGACTAACGCGTGAGACAATAAGACTTACCACATGCATCTAAGATGATATATCAAGTAAAATAGTCTCCCAACAATAAATTCTCTTGTTGTGCAATCCATGAGAAGTAAAGAATACAATTCCTCTCATAAAAACTCACACCATGATCCAATAATGCATCTTCGGTACTAGAAACCCAGTTAATTGTATATTAACAGTACTACTATAGTGCATGAGCGAGTGGCTTCAGCCCGTGTTTATTCATGCACTATTAAGAGCTTTACTATTGCACTAAGCAAGTGTCAGCTACAAATATAAATTTAATCGATAAAGCTTTTTCCAATCAAACCCACAAATATTAATATATATATATATATATATTTTCAAAAAAGAAAAAATTTAGGAGACCCGGAGCAACAATGACATTTATTTCAGCGTTAAGCAAATATAGGCGTTGGGTTGATCTCAGCCGTTGATTCTAATTAATCGGATTCGAATAGCGTTTGTGAGGATCCGACCCTTTAATGGCGTTGAAAGCTAGGGTTTAAGGGAGGGCTGAGAGGGAGAGCAGCCCCCAAATTGAGCAAAGAAAAGCATGATTTTGCACACAAATTTAGGATTTTTGATCCAATTTTAGTTTATTGGGAGCTAAAGGTTCATCAAAATTGTTTCTTTTCCGATTTAAAAACTTTTTTTTTTTCTGTCTATCTATCGATTGGTAGCCATGGGAGAGGCCGAGGATAAGCTCAAGGGGTATACTGTGATCAAGGAAGGGGAAGCTGAGATTCTCATGCATTCCAGTAACGCTGTGTTCTATAACAAGGCTCAGGTGATGGATTTTTTGTTATTTGGTTTATCTTCGCTTCTTTTTTTTGCACTATTTGGTTAATTCTTTGGATGATTGGATAAATTTTTTTTGTGTTTTTGTTAAAGGTTTGATCTTTTCATCTTTGTGTTGAATTGAATTGATATTGATTTGGACTTATTTCCATTTCCATGCTACCAAAATCTTCTTCTGCTGTTTTTTTTTTTAAATTTTTGTGGTACTTCTCTGATGGGTTTTGCTAAAAGTTATGTGTTTTTGTTTATTTCATTGGTTTTTCATTGCTACTTTTGCAAGCTTAAGAGTTGCGTGTTCTCTTGGCGTTGATAAGTTTGTCCAAACTTTTGTCAAGTTTAATCTCTCTGTCTTCGCTATTGGTACTCAAATAGTGTGATATTAAATTTGGAATTCATGCTTACTGCTGATCTAGTGTTGAATCTTGCTCAAACGTTTGAATCTTATGTTTTTAACTTCACCTTTGATGAACTTTAGCAGCTGTCTTCTTGACTTACAAAAATCTGGTAAATTTGTAATCTAGGTCAACAATAGGGATATGTCCATTGCTGTTTTAAGGACCTTTATTTCAAAGCGCAAAGAAGAACATGCAGCATCACTGAACAAAAAGGTGAAATCTGTATCAAAGGAGCATGAGAGCACGCCTTCAGAATCTGCAGAGGAGGAGACAAGCAATGCTGGAGATGGGAAACAGAACGGCGAGCACCATGCACATTGTATGGATGAACCTGAAGGCACTTCAAAAGAAACAGTGCAGGTGTCATCTTGGAAACGGCATGAAGAACTCAAGGCACCTAAAGTTCTTGAGGTTCATAGTACATACTTGTATTTCCTATTGCATTCTTTTTATTTTTGTATTTTTTCTATTTGAAAAATGTAATTCCTGTATAAAAAGAATATGTTAATTTCTTATTTTCCTAAAATCATTGAAACTCCACTATTGTGAAGGCCTTGGCAGCTTCTGGACTTCGAGCTCTCCGATATGCACGTGAAATAGATGGCATTGGTCAAGTTGTGGCTTTGGACAATGACAAAGGTAAACATTGTTTCTTTATACCATACAGGGTTGTTATAAGTTTACGACAGCACTTTAGATTGAACTTTGAACTATATCCCGTATCCTTTGAACAGTGTCTATTGAGGCTTGTAGTAAGAATATTCAATTCAATGGCTCTATTGCTTGCTCGAAGGTGGAAGCTCATCTTGCTGATGCCAGACTCTATATGCTTAGTCACCAAAAGGAATTTGATGCGGTAGCATTCTAGCCTTAATACACATTATTTTCATAATCTTTAGAATTCTCAAGCCCTGCCAATAATCTACAAAGCATTTTTGAAATATGAATAAGCCTTGGATTTGTTTGCTATGGTGATATATATATATATATATATATTATGGATTCATCAATCATCCCAATTGACATATCATTATCTATTGTTTCATTAGCTTGACACCAGTTAGATTTACTGGTTGGTCAAGCTTGGACAGCAGAAATTATTCATGTTTAAACTCATTTGCACCCTTAAATTATATTATATTTTTTGAAGCATTTGAGTATCAAATCATTTTAGAACATGACATGATCTAGCGGTTGATGATTATGATATCTTTCAGGTTGATCTAGATCCTTATGGATCACCCTCTGTCTTTTTGGACTCAGCAGTGCAGTCTGTTGCTGATGGAGGCCTATTAATGTGCACAGCTACTGATATGGCAGTTCTTTGTGGGGGCAATGGAGAGGTCTGCTATTCAAAGTAAGTATTTTTGACTTTGCGAGAGTTTGTTAATGCTGGCTTGTGTGTCACTGACTTCTTGTGCAACATAGGTACGGTTCTTACCCTTTGAAGGGAAAATATTGCCATGAGATGGCTCTTAGAATCCTACTTGCCTGCATTGAGGTGATTCCTTTTCCAATTGAAGATGACCACTTGAGTTTAGTCAGGTTTTTTTTCCTTTTTTAGTGTTAATGCTTTGTTCTTGTTCCCTTCAAATGCAGAGCCATGCAAACCGTTACAAGCGCTACATTGTTCCCATCCTTTCTGTACAGATGGATTTCTATATCCGTGTTTTTGTTCGCATTTACACGTAAGCTAGCTTCATTTGATTGTACATTTGCTTCTAATCACTGTTTGGGAAAACTTGGAACAAAAGTTGGATACCAGGTTCTCAAATAGCTATTTCACACTCTATGCACTTCACTGAGTAAAGAGAGAATTCATATGCAGCTCTGCAAGTGCGATGAAGAACACACCTCTTAAACTCTCCTATGTGTACCAGTGTGTTGGTTGCGATTCATTTCATCTACAGAGTGTTGGAAGGACTGTGACTAAGGTAATATTTTTGTTAGGTTTTGTTCTTATTTTTTCAACTTTGACATTCTCAGTGGTGTTGGAAATTCATTTCACATTCTTAATTGCTTGTTTGCTTCCGATCTATGATACTATAAGAATAACAGCCTGAAATATGCACCGGGGTTTGGTCCAATTGTTCCACAAGAATGCAGTGATTGTGGAAAGAAATTTAATATGGGCGGGCCTATATGGTCTGCACCTATCCATGACCAAGAATGGGTATCATCTATCTTAGCAAATGTTAAAGCTTCAAAGGAAAGATATCCTGCTTATGAAAGGATTTCTGCTGTTCTCACAACAATTTCAGAGGTATTAAGTTTACCATTGTATGTTTTATACCATCAGTTTATTGTTTGTTGCATGTACCATTTGAAATTAGTGAATGAAAACTACTGGGTTGCTTATTCTTCAGACATTTCTAAAATGCATATATGTGGGTTGATAATGCTTTCCGATTATGATATTATGATATGCAGGAGCTTCCCGATGTCCCGCTTTTTGTCAGTCTGCATAACTTATGTGCCACTCTCAAATGTACCTCGCCTTCTGCAGTTATATTTAGATCTGCTGTGATTAATGCTGGGTACCGTATTTCAAGCAGCCATGTTAATCCACTAGGTCTGAAAACCGATGCTCCTATGGATGCCATTTGGGACATCATGCGATGCTGGGTATTCCACAATCACTCTGAATTGAAGTTTAGCTGGTTTCTGATGTCAAGTCATATAAATGTTTATCATTTCTGATATCATCCAGGTAAAGAATCACCCGGTGAAAGCACAACCTCCAGATCAATCTGGGACTGTTATCCTTTCGAGAGAACCAAGTTTGCAAGTATGTCATTTTCTTCATTTTTTACATTGGCCTCCAACTTTTTGTTCCTCATTTGGCAAAAGCCAATATTTCTGATGTTGTTGTTACTTCACAGGCAAATTTTGCTCGCGCGGTTGCTTCTCTCAGCAAAGCGCAAGCAAAGAAGGTAGCGAGGTTCCTTCCGAATCCTGAGAGGCATTGGGGCCCGAAAGTGAAGGCCGGGAGGCAGATCAAGAGCAAGCATGCTTCTTTGTTAGGCCCTGAGCAACTCAACGAACATCTAAAACACATCGAGAACAGAGGGACTGATGAGCAAATCAACAATGATGAAGATGAACAAAAAGCAAAGCGCCCAAAGCTCAGTGAGGATGAAACTACGGCCATGTCATGAATTCTGTTGTCAATTGAAAATGTGTTATGTATGCCATGCACTTCTTGCAGTGCTTCTCCATTTTGTCTTTATAGGCTTTCAATTGTGTATCAGAACTTCCATTTTGAGAATTTGCTAATTTATTTTTTTTCATTTGGGTAAAATTTACCGAAGAAAGAGATAATTTTTGGGGTTGTTAATAGACTGTAATTAACTTTCTGGTCACATAAGATTCATGGCAAATCCTGTGAAGAAGCTTATGACATGAGTTACGACACTGTCATTCTCTTTACACAAAAGATCTAATATCAATAAATCAAGAGGTCATTGACTATTATCATTATTATTGTCATTATATTAGATATAATTATTCTAAACATAATATATTACACATAAATAAATATATATGTTGATATATCATTATTATTGTCATTATATTAGATATAATTATTCTAAACATAATATATTACACATAAATAAATATATATGTTGATATAATTAAAACAAAAATGATTGTAATAAGCCTACATAGAAGTGATGCCAAACAGAGCAAACCAACTGAGAAAAGGAGCCAGAAGGTCATGTAAGGTCATGTAACAAAGAAACTAAGAGGAACGTGACGGTGGCTTCAAACAATTGGTACTCTTGAGATGGAAAAATTCTTTTATGGAGAGCTTTCTCAAAATAATATACACTGGAATCATAGTTACCTGGATAGTTATAATTTGGATTAGATGATGACAAGTGGTCAAAGCCTATATTGACAAGAACACGGCGAGTGAAAGTCTCAGCAAAATCAGCAGCAGTTTTTGAAGGGTTGTTCAACAGATGTATGAAGACAAAAGGTGTCTTTCTAGACCATCTATACTCCCCCTTTTTGTATGCCTTAAAATTTGGATGGAATTCTTCAGGTATGATTGCTCAAATGAATGAATTGCCAGTTCAAGAAATAACACTGAACCAGAAAAGATGAGTGATGGTCTCCAACAGATTCAGCTGCCTTCTGCTGCTGCTACTTGTGCTTGTTACATCATCAACTGTTGTTGTTTCTTCACTGCCATAAAACCACTTGGAAACAGCAGTGATGATCACCTCCAGTGCAACCATTGAGAAGAGAATCAAGATGTTGACACTGAATATGAAGACAACCACAATGCCCATGACTTCCACAAATTCTTTCAACTCATTATTATTACTATTATTATGAACATCCATTGTTAGCTTCTCAAGTTATTTCAATTTTGCTGTTGATTAATTAGTAAGGAATAGATGCTCCATTTATGAGTGGAAACTTTAGTCTTAGTAGACTAGTAGAAGACTAGGACTAGCATTTCTTTACCTTATGATAAGCTTAAATTTGTTTTTGATTGTAATTTTTTAAATTGAAATTAGATAAGTTTGGATAGATTTTTGTTAGTTTGGGTGTTTGTAGAATTTGACACATATCCACTTATATATGTTTATTTATTTACTGATTTCTTCTTGCTTAAGATGCGTAAATTAAAATTTTGATGAATTTGAGTTTCAAAGTAAAGACATACTGCTTTTCAAAGGATTTCTGCTGTTCTTAATACAATTTCAGAGGTATTAATTTTGCCACTTTATGTTTTATGCCATCATTTTACTGTTGCTTGTACCATTTATAATTAGTTAATGAGAACGACTGGGCTGTTCATTCTTCAGACATTTCAAGGAATTTAATAGATGCTCTATTTATTATTTGGTACATCATGCGATGCTGGTTTTGTTGCAATCACTCTGAATTGAAGTTGAGCTGGTTTCTGTTGTGGAGTCATATAAATGTTTATCAATTCTGATATAAACCCAGGTAAAGAATCATCCAGTAAAGGCACAACCTCCAGATCAATCTGGGACTGTTATCATTTCTAGAGAACCACTTCTGCAACTATGCCATTTTCTGCATTGTCCTCCAATTTTTGTATTACCCATTTGGCAAAAGTTAATAATTTTGATGCCTTTGTTACTTCACAGGCAAATTAGCAAGGTTCCTTCCCAATCCGGAAAAGCATTAAGCTCTGAAAGTGAAGGCCGGGAGGCAGATAAACCTTTGTTGGGCTCTGAGCAACTCAATGAACATCTAAAACATGTGGTAGAGAACGGTGGGTCTGATGCGCAAAATATACTGACCAAGTGGTCTATTGGTAGTCGGGTCTCTAACTCTTCACAAATGGTGAGATTTTAAATTACAGATGATGATAAATTTATATAAGTGTGAATAATGATTGTATGTGAGTGATTCCAGTGGCCATGTATTACATGGACCCTACTTTACTTCCACCGAGGTTTATGCACATCCAGCCTTTCTTATAACTCATCTTGGTAAAAAAATAAAATATAAAAAAACACGAATCGCGAAATGGTCAGTGAGAATGAGACTACTGCCTAATCATGAATCATGATCCATTGAAAATGTATTATGTATGCCGTGCACGTCAGTGCTGCTCCATTCTGTCTTCATAGGCTTTCAATATATATATATATATATATATATATATTTTATAAAATAGGCTTTCAATTGTGTATCAGAACATATATTTTGAGAATTTTCACACAAGAAGTTTTGAATTTGTTCATAAGTGACCAATATCAATGAAATAATATTTGGTATGAAACCAATTCATCAACAAAACATAGTGCTTTCTCTACATTTTACTTATGTGTTAGTTACTAACAAGAAGATCGACTCACTGTACATGACTAGGGAGTCTTGTCAGTAATCAAAAACAAGAACTATTTCATTAACTGGGAGCCCAGTTTGTAATGAAAAGCTCATATTCTCAACCCATTTAGTGCCTGACTCTTGCATTTTAACCATGTGGTTTCCTCCAACATCTTCCCATCTGTAACAAGAACACAGAAAAGCTGTATAAGAACATGTACAGATTGATTATTTAATTGATTACTGAAATGAATTTGCTGCAAATTGTGTTCATATAAGAATATGTACCTGTATCAAGTTCTCCTCCTCCCATTAATAAACCAATAGGCAATGGCTCTAAAAATCCTATCAAAAAGCAGAGCCAAGAGTTTCCTTTTTCAATCTCTCTCAGCTCCTTGACCGTTTTGAAATCGGCTGTTACCTCATGAACGGATCAACTCTTCTGGCAAAGTTGACTTCATTTCTGATAATATTATTACCAGTGTTATCACTAGCATTACCAGCTCCTTGATTTTCATGTATGAACTTTTGAGTTGTTCATTAATGGCCAGCATCAATGAAATAATATGTGAGACAAACTAATTCATACATAGTGCCTTTTCTACATTTTAATCATGGGTTAGTAACTAGGAAGGAGAAGTATTCCATTCTGTGTACATGAGTTGGAAACTTGTCAGTAATCAAAAACTCTTATTCTGAGCCCATTGGGTGCTTCCACTCTTGGAAATTTCACTATGTGGTTTCCTCCAACGTCTTCCCATCTACAAAAATCACACACAAAAGGTGTATTAAGAATCTCATGTACAGATTGGTTTTTTAATTGATTAATTAATGACTTTACTGCAAATTTTGTGTTCATATATATATATATATATATATATATATGCACCTGTATCTAGTAACAAAGTAATGCAGAAATGTTGCAATTTCTGCAATTCCCAACTCTTTTCCTGGGCAAAGTCTGCTGCCTCCCCCAAACAGAAGAAAATATGGATGAGAATCCAGGTTCTTATCCTGCATTTGTCAACATTTGGTCAATTTCTCAGTTTTGTTTTACCTGACAGTAAATTATTTTATAAAAAAAACAATGATATAAAGTGAAAACCAACCAGCCATCGCCATGGATTGAATGTTGCTGGTTCAGGATACAAATATTGATCATAGTTTATCTCTCTTGTGTACACATAAATTCTCCAACCCTTTGGAATCAGAAATCCTGTTCATAAGAATTTACTGACTGTTTAGCTAATGGTTGTGGATTATTCTTCATTGAAATCACACAAAATCTCTTGTCAACTACTCACCTTTCATTTCCATGTCATGAGTTGTCTTTCTTAAAACTCCATTGACAACTGCAGCAACTCTCAGAGTTTCAAGAATAACCTGAAAACAGAACAAATAACACTAGCATGTCAATTCATGCTTTTTCTTTTCTTTCCCTTTTTTTTCATGCAAAAAGTTCATGCCTTTTCTTTTCTTTCCTTTTTTTTTCATGCAAAAATAGTTTAAATTCACTCACAGCTCTAGTGAATCTCATAGACTTGTAGTCATTCCAACCAATCCCTTCTTCAGATGCCTTCCCATTTCTGATACCAAAATGTTCTTTCTGAAATTACAAACAAAGAAACAATGAATTAGTACTGACTAAGTAGTGAAGTGTTTAATACTTAATAGCTGCTGCTGCTGCTGTTGTTGTTGTTGTTCTTACCCTGAGCTCTTCAAGAGCTTTAGGATGATCAAGGAGATACTTAACAGCCATCATCGACGTCGTAGAGACCGTCTCATAGCCCGAATAAACAAGAGCAATAATCAAATCAATAATCTGATCATCACTAAGCATTGATCTTGTGCTACCATCATTTTTCAGCAAGCAATCAAGCATATCATTCTGTGAACAATTTGATTCCCTTCTCTGCTGAATAAGATCTCTCAACATTCCCACAGCTTTTTTTCTTGCCTGAAGACCTCGTCGATAATTAGTTCCGGGGAGATTTATAGGCAAAGACAGTGTCCCAACAACAAGCTTGAATATCTCTATCTTCAAAGATTCAGCAAATGAACCAGTTTCAATGCTTGCAATTTGTTTCAGAGCTGACAACAATGCCATCTACACAACAACACAATAATAAGTTAATAACAACAACAAAATCCATCAGCAAAAAACCAACACTGAATTAAAACAAAGAAACAAAGAAAGAAAAGAAAGCTAAGAAAATAAACCTCTTTTGTTTTCTGTTGAATGTCAATGATTTTGTTAGACCAGTCAGTGAGATGAGATCTCATGAACTGATCAATCTTGTGAAGCAAATGGTCTCTAATCATGGGAGGATTGATAAGGCCAAGCATGGCACCTCTCATGGTTTTGTGAAGAGGGCCATCAACAGCAGCAATGTTACATTTACCAAGAATATCAAGCATAGATTGTGGGTACCCAGGAACAAGTCCTTTCCCTTCATTCATAAGTATAAATCTATTCAACTCTGGATCCATAGACACCACTGTAGGACACCCCAATATATGAGACTTGAACAAACTTCCATACCTTCAAAACAGTAAGCAGAAAAAAACAAAAAACATCATACACATGTTGTTGATAATGAAGAAGAAGAAAATGAAGATGATGATGATGATGAAGATGAAGAAGATGATAAACCTGGCTCTCTGATTCTTTAAAAAGTTAGGACCTTGTTTAAGAAACTCAGTGGTTTCTCCAAAGAGTGGCCAACCCATAGTTCCAGGAGGTAGACCTTTCTTCCTGTACCTTAACTCATTCCATCTCAACACAGCACTGGAAATCACTAGGAAACTAAAAACAAGGCCAAGAATAAGAAGAAGAACTCCTCCAAAAACCACCATGACTGAATTCCAAAGCTCTACTTCTTCTTCTTCTTCTTCTTCTTCTTCTTCTTCTTGTGAGCTAGAGAAGTGTGTTTGCTTGGCTATATATAGGCAACATCCACAAAGCAAACTAAGTTCCAAGATGGTATTTAAGTATATCAAATATTCTATATTTATTGCTGAAATACAATTCATTTATATATATATATAATATATATATATATATAGAACCAGTAAATTAGGGATGTCCAAAGTAATTATCGGATTAATCCGTTATAAACATCACCGAAAACACATTCTATAGTATTAATAACATTATGAACAGTAAAAAATATTTATTACTTATATAAACAAATAACTGTTAGATAATGATCCAACGATTTTAAATTTTATATTCCTAAAGAATAATAATCTAGAGATTTATTTAAATTATCTTTATATATATATATTCAGTATATCAAGAGAATTTATACTCACAATTCATATTAATTATTGAAAAATATTTTTAATATTTCAAAATATTCATTTTAATTTAATAAAATAAATCAATACCACGGTGATCAAATAATTAAAGTATTTAACTTCTATTTTACCAATTAAGAACTTGATTTATTTTTAAATTATGGTAAAGTCTAAATATTTAAATAAAATAATTGATGTAATTTGTTCATTTTATTAAAAATTATAATAAAATAAAATCTTAATTTAATTAAAATACATAAAACAAAGGGGAAAAAATATATTAAAAAAAAAATAGAGGAGGTTCTCAACTCCCAAGACATAATAACTTTGACCAATGAGGATGCATGCATATTAGTCAAAGGAAGTTTGCGCGATAGAATAAAAGATGAAATGAGAGTTTTATTTACTATTTATTTATTTATTATGTGATAAGGATTTATTGAAACCTTAGATTCTTCAATAATGAGTTTGGGGGCCATTGAGGTTAGCAATCAAAGTCACATGGTCTCCACCCAATTGAAATCAAAGAAGGCCAAAATTAAATAAACAAATAAATAAATGAAAATAAATAAATAAATAAAAAAGGTTATGCATAGCAGCATAGTACTATCAATACCAGCACCAACAAGGAATATAATACAGGCCCCTTCACATGCCTGTCAGATAGATCTGCTTATCCCATTATATATATATATTTATCCACTATCTATTTTTAACATCATAAATTATCCATATACATCTATTTAGCATGGTTTTTTTTTTAAAAAAAAATATATATAT